>NC_089768.1:6957500-6967500 GCF_040412425.1 Macrobrachium rosenbergii | reverse complement strand
TATATATATATATATATATATATATATATATATATATATATATATATATATATATATATATATATATATATATATATAGTGTGTGTGTGTGTATTTATATCTTATATAAAAAAGTGAACGTTTGTATGTGACTTTGTATGTGTATTTGTATGTTTGGCCATATGTTTTTGTGCTATTGAAATCCGCACCACTCGACCGATCTAGACAAAATTTGGCACGTGGCCATCATTTGACCCCATCCCTCTATCGCCTTCCCTTAGTAACGTAACTTATGTGGTAAACGCTTGACCAACCTAAAAAAAATTTGGCACTTGTCCATTATGCAACCTAACTTGGATAATAGGGTAGGTTTCAAACCCATAGCCCCTTCTGATCTCCCTTCCCCCAGCCCCCTTCCCCCTTACCTTGGTAAATTATGTCGTAACTGCTTGACCGATCAAGACAAAACTTGCTACAGGGCCATCGTTTGACCCAACTTAGATAATAGGGTAGGGGTCAAACCCGTACCCTCTTCCCCTTCCCCTTCCCCTTCCCCCCATCCCCCTTCCCTTTGTAAATTATGTGGTAAACAGTTGACCGATCTAGATAAAATTTGGCACGTAGCGTCATTCGACAAAACTTAAATAATAAGGCAGGTTTCAAACCCATACCCCCTTCCCCTTCCCCCCATCCCCTTCACCTTCGTTTTGTAAATTATGTGGTAACCACTTGACTGGCCTAGACAAAATTATGCAGGTGGCATCATTTGACACAACTTAGGTAATAGGGTAGGTTTCAAATCCGCACCCCGCTTCCCCTTCCCCTTCCCCTTCCCATTCCCCCATCCCCATCCCCCTTCCCTTTGTAACTAATGCGGTAAACGATTGACCGATCTAGTTAAAATTTGGCACGTGGCCATCATTTGACCCAACTAAGACAATAGGGTAGGTTTCAAACCCGTAACCCCTTCCCCATCCCCTTCCCCCATTCCCTTCTCCCTTCCCTTTGTAACTTATGTGGCAACCGCTCGACCGATCTAGACAAAATTTGGCACGTGGCCATCATTTGACCTAACTTAAATAATATGGTATGTTTCAAACCCGTACCCCCTTCCACTTCCCCTTCCCCTTCCCCATCCCCCTTTCCACTTCCCTTTGTAACTTATGTGGTAACTTCTTGACTGGTCTAGACAAATTTGTCACGTGGCCATTATTTAACCCAACTAAGATAATAGGGTAGGTTTTAAACCAGCACCTACTTCCCCTTCCCCTTCCCCCATCCCCCTTCCCACTTCCCTCTGTAACTTATATGGTAACCGCTTGGCCGATCTAGATAAAATTTGGCACGTGGCCATCATATAACCCAACTTAGATAATAGGGTAGGTTTCAAACCTGTACCCCGTTCCGCTTCCCAATCCCCATCCCCCTTTCCCCTTGTCTTTGTAACTTAAATGGTAACTGCTTAACTGATCTATACACAATTTGGCATGTAGCATCATTTGACCAAACTTGGGTAATAGAGTAGGTTTCAAATCCGTACCCCCTTCCCCTTCCCCCATCCCCCTTCCCACTTCCCTTTGTAACTTATGTGGTAACTTCTTGACTGGTCTAGACAAATTTGGCAAGTGGCCATCATTTGACCCAACGAAGATAATAGGGTCTTCCCCCATCCCCCTTTCCCCTTCTCTTTGTAACTTACAGTAGGTGGTAAATAAACTCTACGGGTTTATCATACCTCATTTCATGTACTCGATGCCATAGAAATATATTATTGAAAATGCTTTCCTTTCCTGTGATTAATAATTCTGTATCAATGTTTCTGTTTAGGCAGGGGCGGGCAGTTGTTTAGGTTTAGTAGGGATGTGTATTTAGGTTTAGTGGGGATGTGTTTAGTTTTGCAGGGGGTGTGTTTAGTTGTAATGGACATTGTGCTTAGGTTTAGCGGGGTGTTTCAGTTAAGTTGGGGTGGGTGTGCTTAGGTTTAGTAGGGGGTAAATGGGACAGTCATCACATTAATGTCTGGATAAAATGGACAGTCAGCACAGTAATACCTGGATAAAAGGGACAGACAGCACAGTAATACCTGGATAAAAGGGACAGTGAACACAGTAATACCTGAATAAAAGGGACAGTCAGCACAGTAATTTCTGGGGGACAATCACCACAATAATGTCTGGATAAAACAGAGTCACCACAGTAATACCTGCATTAACTGGACAGTCACAACAGTAATACCTGGATAAATGAGACAGTCAGCACAGTAATTCTTAGATATAAGGGACAGACAGTACAGTGATACCTGGATAAATGGGACAGTCAGGACAGTAATACCACCTGCATATAAGGGACAGTCAGCACAGTAATACCTGGATAAATCGGACAGTCACCACAGTAATGTCTGGATAAAATGAACAGTCACCACAGTAACATCTGGATAAAAGAGACATTCCGCACAGTAAAGAATGGATAAAAGAGACAGACAGCTAGTAATGCCTGAATAAAAGGGACAGTCAGCACAGTAAGACCTGGATAAATGGGAAATTCAGAAGAGTAATATCTGGATAAATGAGACAGTCACAACAGTAATAATTGCATAAATGGGACAGTCACTACAGTAATACCTGGATATAAGGAACAGTCAATACAGTCATACCAGGATAAAAGGAACATTCACCACAGTAATACCTGGATAAATGGGACAATCAGCAAAGTAATATTTGGATGAAAGGGATAGTTAGTACAGTAGTACAGTCATTTCTGGATAAAGTGACAGTCACCACAGTAATACCTGCATAAATGGGACAGTCAGAACAGTAATATCTGGATAAAAGGGACAGTCAGTACAGGGAGGTGTAGGAAAATTTTTTTTAGTCTTTCAAAGTTTCCCCGGGCAGCTCCAGGTTGGTCAGCTATATATACGAGTATATGACTATTTATCACATCACCGTGATTCATATACAATCAGAAAACTACAAACGTCCTTTAATATCCAATTCGCTCTACCTCGGAAATAATATATTTTCATATATGTTACCAAAGGGGAATTTTTTAGTTGATAATAAGTCCACCGTCCCGTGGGGTCGAACCAGCGACGGACGAGGAATCAGGACTACAGGGACGCACTAACGCAGTCGGCCGACTGCGTTAGTGCGTCCCTGTAGTCCTGATTTCTTTCATCCGCCGCTGGTTCGACGCCGTCCCTGGGTCGAACCAGCGACATATATATATATATATATATATATATATATATATATATATATATATATATATATATATATATATATATATATATATATATATATATATATATATATATATATATATATATATATATATATATATATATATTACTTACACAGCCTACGTTGAAATGAAATAGAAAAGAGGAGGAGAAATCAAGTAGAACGCAACAACAGAAAGCCAAGGACCCTCCTCTGGAAGGTTGAAAGCTGAGAGGGATGAATGGAAGCAGAAGCGGACGCGTGATTCCAAAAGAGAGGAAATTGTATGAAACTCTGTGTATTCCAGAGGTCAGTTTCAATGCTGGTTTCACTGGCAGCAGGCCATATCCGTATTCATGTGAGGCTTGAAATTTTATCTGATATCCTTTTATAAAAATGTTATTACCCGTGACTTTTGATTCTTTGCACAAAATATATATTGCACCAATATTTTTGCCCCAGCTGCAAAAGGTTGAGTCTCGAAGGCGATTAACACTTACCGTTAGGCCTATCCTTAAACACATTCAGACTTTTCAAGGAAAGGGTGACAGTCTGGTAGTTGTGGATTTTCTCAAATTTTTTTTTTTTTTTTTTTGGGGGGGGAGGCGGCGATACCATTTTCTCGTGTATGGGGCACAATAAAAAGGGTATTGTCTATCACCCCTTCCTTCATTAATACAAAAGCAAAATAAAAATCTAAATATTATATTTGGACCTTGCTGTGCATTTTATTTTCATATCGCCCTTTACAAAATTTAATTAAAGGTATGTATGTATATATATATATATATATATATATATATATATATATATATATATATATATATATATACATATATATAGATAGATAGATAGATAGATAGACAGATAGATAGATAGATATATAGATATAGATATAAGCTTCTTTGTAGGCCACAAAGAAAGAAAAGAAACGTGGTTAGAGTGAAAATAGTGTTGTATTTAGTTTATTTACCAGTGTTGGTGTAGACACAGAAGGCATTACAAATATTAAAATACCGTATCAGACTGATTGGTCAGTATAAATGATTTTAATGATTTCAGGCCCCACTCAGAATCTGACTGTACAATGATTAATGTATTTTGAAGAGAGAATCGGAGATTGATCTATCGGTCAAATCTTGGATCCCTTCATATGATTTTTTCCTTAGTACAGCCTGTTCTATTCCAGTTGCGTCTTTGTAAAGTGCTGAACAATCGCATCTTGGTTTTTATGGTTTTGTAAACATTTCCAAGGGCTCTGTAGTCTTTGCAACATCCCAAGGTGACAATCTGGCTTCCTTGGCTCTGGTAATACAACTCTTCTTAAATAATTAAAAACATGCAGAAATTTTTTTCGGCGCAATCGAGTTTTCTGTACAGCGTATAATGCTGTATAAAACTCTCAGCCGCGGCCTGTGAAACTTTCACGCACGGCCCGGTGGTGGCCTGTGTTGTTGGCAACTACAACGGTGCCAGACGCACGATCAGGGCTAACTTTAACCTTAAATAAAATCAAAACTACTGTGGGCAGAGGGCTGCAATTTGATATGTTTGATGATTGGAGGGTAGATGATCAACGTACCAAGTTGCAGCCCTCTAGCTTCAGCAGTTTTTAAGATCTGAGGGAGGACAGAAAAGTACGGACGGACAGACAACATTAATAGCCATCTCAATGTTTTCTTTTACAGAAAACTAAAATTGGAGTTGTGAAGGGAATAGAGAATTGTTCACATGAAGTTAGTACCACAAACGCGCAGACAGGCGCACAAACAAAACCCGAAAATGCATCATAAAATGTGAATCTGCTTAGAAACCTTCATTGCCGTCCCAGGATGAATTACATATTTTCTTTTTCTGTTTTACATGTAATGATAGATCTGGTGAGTCGTAAATCCTCCGGTGAAAAATGAGGCCAGCCGTTGGCCAGGAATTATTAACGACTTTTTACCTAAACTGACCCTTATTTAGATTTACATCATGTACGCGCTTTTTGTCATTGAACGTTCGCATTGATTGCTTTTGTTGGTCAGAGGTATATATTCCGGTGTTTATGTTTACAACTTTCGCGGTCCCATCTCTTTTTGTTTCTTGTTCTCACTTTTCACTTTCCGCAGCTGTTATAGCGAAACATATGACATACGGGGCAAAGACAAGAGGCAAATGTCTTTAGATGTGAGCTTTAGATAGTTACTGTGCCTTCATTCATAAAAATGCTTTCTAGCCAAAGAATAAAGCCACGTTGCAAATAATGCGGTTGAACAACTATGATGAAACTGCATACCTTGGAACAGTCTGCTGCCCTTGCATCTTAATATAGTTGCTCACTGCATGGTTTTATCGCCAGTTAGAGTAATCATTTTTTAAAAGATTCGTTTGGATAGTTGTTTATCGGGTAATTAAATTTAGCATGAGGAAGAAAGGGTAACGAAATTCTGGTGGTTTAAGTATATACCAGGTTTCAACGCCATCGTTCATAATACGCTTCATACCAAGCAACAATTTGCACAGTACGAAATCACAGCCGTAAGAGTGAATGTAAGTTTAGGCTTCTTGCCTCAGTGGTAACTTAACCACACCCACCTTGAGGCTTTCTGTACTTCAGTTTTCTTTGACGTTTAAAAGGGTCTGTAGCTTTCCTCACGAGTAACATAGAAAACTGGAAGACATTTGGGGAAGCACGATGGAAGTCTCAAAGGCTCCTCCCATCTCAGCAATCAGCTGTCAGCTTGGAAAAACTGGAGAAAAATTCCTTAAGAGTGATTTTCCTCCACAGTGCTCTCCTTAGCTGCTCATGAATTCCTGTAATTTCTAAAAGAACCTTTCTCTCTCTCTCTCTCTCTCTCTCTCTCTCTCTCTCTCTCTCTCTCTCTCTCTCTCTCTCTCTCTCTGAATTTCTGTAATTTCAAAAAGAACCTCTCTCTCTCTCTCTCTCTCTCTCTCTCTCTCTCTCTCTCTCTCTCTCTCTCTCTCTCTCTCTGAAAAACCTCTTGCTTGAACAATCACATCATCTTTTTTGCGTTAATTTGGCTGAAGTGAGGTTAACTGGACTATCGCATACGCACCAGAATTTCGTCGCTGTGAATTGTCTTTCGTAGAATGCAGAAGACATCTACATACACGCATATACACAAGCGAAATAAAGGATCCACAATGATACAAATAATGTTTTCAAAATATGAGTACTGTTTATCATTAAAGTTCTTGTGTGTCCCATCTATCGTGTACTCTTTGGGACATTTACAAATTTCATTTATCTAATTGCGGACTTATCTTTCATGTTCAGAAAGTATGACATAGTATGTATATTCTCTCATGCATACCGCACATAAATTCCACGGCAACCTTAACAGATGTTCATCTCCCTGCATTCATAATTACTGTTCTGGTAATTTCTGCAACCGTGGGTGTTAGTAATCGATGGCTTTGTTTCGCATCTCTCTTTTCATGTTTCCACAACGATGCAGGAGATGAGAAGCGAATTATGCCCATGTACACTAAAAACTTTGGCGCCGAACAGAAAAATTGTGAATAAGGTGTTCCGGCTCAGGAAAGTGAGACTCGAAAAACCTTTTATCTCAGTCTGGGGGGACAATAATAAATGATGAAAACAGATTAGCTTTTTTCGGTACCTTTTGTTGTTCTCTTGTAATTATAAGTTAGACGATCACGGAAAGGTGTTCTGTTTGGTTAAGCTACCTAAGCTCTCCTCCTTCGATGAGAGCTCCCACTTGCAACCCCGGGACCTCCTCACACCTGCGACACGCTTGCCCCCACGTGTCGAGGCGTCACGTGGTCACGATACCAAGTACCGGGAATCTTTCGCCCATTTCGTTAATAATCCTGTCAAAGGTCTTCCCGGCAGTGTCATCACTAGTGATGCTCGTCAAGTGAAAAGTGCCTGCGTTACTTCTCGAAGGTTCCTTGCACCATCTTACTTTTCCGAGTTGTTGTGTTGTTTACGCTTATATCTGTTTCGTTTTCTGGTTGGTTTGTCTGTTTTCTTATTCTTTTTCTTTGCTTTTTTTTCTTTTTGCGCAATAGAGGATTCTATGCTGTGGAAATTTGTTTTGCCAGTTAAAGTTCTTTGAACCTGTTCCATACGACATTTTACCCATAATAATGATTACGATGACAAATTTCTCTAATATGATGACTGATAAGATAATTCACAAAGGTAATAAGTAAGAGATTTTATTTCGCCAGATACTGTATCAGTACCCTTACCAACACTATCATTATTATTTGTGTTCTTTTTTCCGCAGTCACTTCATTATTCGTTCAATGCTTTCTTTCCCATATCTTCAATAGTAACTCTGAGTTAATATGATGTTATTAGTAATAACTATAATGATAACTGAAATAATAACATTATTTCATTAACTTTGAGTTAATATAATATTATTAATAATAACTATAATAATGACTTAAATAATAAAATTATTTCAGCCCTTTCCACAGACTGCAAGAGGCCACAAAATGCAAAGATGGAATTAAGTCAGTTTTCAAATATGTTTTTACTGTGAGCAAACCGAAGCACTGAACGGTGCTTACTTTAATGCTTGGAAACCTATGGATAATTTCTCTACAAAGAAAAATAACTTACACTCTCATCCATTACACCTCTGAAAGCTCTGTGGTAGACTGAAAGTTTGCTGGTCTCAAATTTTTGACAAATAGAAAACACTCTCAAGTCTTCTCTTCATGGTTCATGCCGTCTATCAAATTTGCATGATTCTTCTTCGTCCCTCCAGGTTCTCAACACGGGAAAAGGAGAAATTAATAAGTTTTGTCGCTTCGTTGCTGTGTTAATTTACAGTTTAGACGGATATTAAATCATCCTTCTTCGCCGCTGGCGTCAAGGCACTAATCACAATGAGAAGGCAGAAAACTCTTATTTACTTACTGTGTGTCCAAAGCATAAAATATGCTCATAGCCAAAGTCTTTCATTAAAGTTTAAGGCACACTGATTGTCTATAGTCTTCTTTCCCTGCCTACTGCATATCACAAGATATATTAAATAAATTAACCTCTGCTCTTCCTTGTTGGTCTAAGATTGACAGGAGAACAATCATTTATTTTGTGCTAACTCATAGAGTAGATTAACAGCCAAATTTCTTTTGTTCCTTTGAATAAATAAAATAAATTGATAGCCAAACTTTCCCTCCTGGTGTGAAGACAAATGACTTGCCTATAGCCAACCTCTTGCCGGTCTAAAGGCATGAGATAGATTGCTGATATATTTTCCTTCCTCCGCCAAAACTGACGCACACGGCAGATTGCTAGCCTAACCTCTCGGATTCCCTGCTGGCCTTCAGGCCAACAGCCCAGTACCATATCCTCCCTTTTGGTTCCAATGCAGGCAGGCCGACAGGCGAAACTATCTTCTTTCCTGCTGGTCTTCAGGCCAAAACCCAAATACCATACCCTCTCTTTTGGTTCCAATACAGGTAGGCTGACAGGCGAAATATGTCTTCTTTCCTGCTGATCTTCATGCCAACAGCCAAATACCATATCCTCCCATTTAGTTCTAATGCAGGCAGGCCAACAGGTGAAACTATCTTCTCTCCTGCTGGTCTTTAGGCCAACACCCAAATACCCTCTCTTTTGGTTCCAGTGCAGGTATGCTGACAGGTGAAACATATCTTCTTTCCCGCTGATCTTCATGCCAACAGCCCAATACCATATCCTCCCTTTAGTTCCAATGCAGGTAGGCTGACAGGGGAAACTATCTTCTTTCCTGCCTGTCTTCAGGCTAACAGCCCCATACCATACCCTCTCTTTTGGTCCCAGTGCAGGCAGGTTGACAGGTGAAACATATCTTCTTTCCTGTTGGTCCTCATGCTGACAGCCCAATACCATATCCTCCCTTTTCGTTCCACTGCAGGTAGGCTGATAGGAGAAACTATCTTCTTTCCTGCCTGTCTTCAGGCTAACAGCCCAATACCTTACCCTATCTTCTGGTTCAAGTGCAGGCAGGCTGACAGGCAAAAGTATCTTCTTTCCAGCTGGACTTCAGGCCAACAGTCCAATACCATATCCTCCCTTTTGGTTCCAAAGCAGGTAGGCTGACAGAAGAAAATATCTTCTTTCTTATTTGTCTTCAGGCCAACAGCCCAATACCATACCATCTCTTTTGGTTCTAATGCCTGCAGGCTGATAGGCGAAATATATCTTCTTTCTTGCCTGTCTTCAGGCCAACAGCCCAATACTCTTCCTTCTGGTTCTAATGCAGGCAGGTGGACAGGCGAAAATATCTTCTTTCTTAATTGTCTCCAGGCCAACAGCCCAATACCATCTCATCTCTTTTGGTTCTAATGCAGGCAGTCTAACAGGTGAAACATGAAACATCTTCTTTCCTGCTGGTCTTCATGCCAACAACCCAATACCATAACCTTAATTTTGGTTCTAATGCAGGCAGGCGGACATACAAAAATATTTTCTTCCTTAATTTTCTTCAGGCCAACAGCCCAATCTCTTTTGGTTCCAGTGCAGGCAGGCTAACAGGAGAAACATCTTTTTTCCTGCTGGTCTTCAGGCCAACAGCCCAATACCATATCCTCCCTTTTGGTTCCAATGCGAGCAGGTGGACAGGCGAAACTATCTTTTTTGCTGGTGATCTTCAGGCCAACAGCTAAATACCATATCCTCAATTTTGGTTCCAATGCAGGCAGGCTGACAGGCATAACATATCTTCTTTCCTACTGACCTTCAGGCCAACAGCCCAATACCATATCCTCTCTTTTGGTTCTAATGCAGGCATGCTGACAGGCGAAACTATCATCTTTCCTGCTGGTTTTCA
>NC_089768.1:6952500-6955000 GCF_040412425.1 Macrobrachium rosenbergii | reverse complement strand
TTTCGGTGACGTTATCAACTCTTATTCTCGTACCTGATGGTAAAAGTGGCGAGAGAGAGAGAGAGAGAGAGAGAGAGAGAGAGAGAGAGAGAGAGAGAGAGAGAGGGAATAAATGGAAGGTGGGTTTTAGGGATAGAAGCAAACATCCGGGAGGGCAAATTTTAGTTCCCCTCTTCAATCGGTCTCCCGCTTCTTCCATATGGACCATCGAAAACTCCATAATTTTTACTGAAAGAGCAGTTATGTCTATAGAGGGTCCCGTAAATATGGTTCCCTGCCTACCATTATGTCCCTGTTTGGTTACACATGGTTAAGGGAGAGCGAGTGAAGTTGTGGGGGGGGGAGGGGGAGGGGGGAGAGACAGATACTGGAGGGGGCTGCTAAGCACGTTGGTGAGAAACGAGGTAGACAGGGTAAAGGGATGCACGAGAGGAAGAATTAAAACTTTAGAGAGAGAGAGAGAGAGAGAGAGAGAGAGCAAATGGATATGCCTCAGGTGTGTAAGAGAGGCGACTTATGATTTTAGGAATGCTGTAATGTACTGAGAGATGACACGTTCCCGAGATCACGATGCCCTTCTGATGCAAATGCGAAAGGTATTTCAATAAATTTAGTGACTGGGAAACCCGACTAGGCGACTGCAGATCATATACCAAATGATATGGAAAAAGAATTCGAGTTGTTTGCTCTTCTCCTTTCTCTTAGTTATTTATTCATTTCCATATTTTTTTTTGTGAAAGCGCCACTAACGCATGGAATTAGAATAATGCAGCTATTTTTGACAGAGACCAAAGTGCAGAGCGAAGAAGATGAAGAAAGCGAACTAATCTTCTTTTCTGAAGTGAATGCATTCTCCGCCTTCCCATGGAGTGACAAAATTCGTTCTTTAGAAAAAGATATGTAGCATCAGTCAAGAAATATCAAGTGTGCCTGATAAGCCTCAGGTACGATGGTTCAGAAGGAATAGTGTCTGTGTGGAGGACAGGCCTAGCTAGGCCTAGAGAGTCCTGGAATTTAAGAGTCCTGTAAGTCCTTGAGAGCAATGGCAGTGACATTGGAACAAAGTCAAAAGTTGGCCTCATTAAAATCGGAAAGCACGAGGGATATGATGACCTGGAGAGTTCTTGGTGCCAGTGTGATGTAGTATAACATAATATTGTAAAATGACAATCAAACTGAAGCGAATCTGAGAATCCTGTGTTATATTGTTTTATCAAGAAGACCTTGATCTGGATTTAGTGGAGAGAGGTTCGTTGCATTTATCACATAAAGTTCGTGCAGATTTTCTTTTATGTGACGACGTAGATGTTCATGCTCTAAACATGTTGGCTATGTTGACTGTCATGTATCGAAAAATGTGAGATTACACGAAGGGAATGTGAGTGGAGGATGAAAAATACATCCCATTCTCATGGTTGAAGCATCAGACTTATTTAATCATTGAACAGAAAATGTTCCAAATGGATGTGAAATGTCCAACAGGAACCAAAACATGATATGTTGCCACATATAATATATATATACTTGGATACAAACAACATTAATTTCAACGCAACTAAAAAGAGTTAATTTATACATAGAGAGCGATGCAGTTGATAAAAGAGAATACTGATCACAAAATATAAACAAATGACAGACAGTGCAGTATATATTTTTTTTATTCTTGATATATGTACTGTAAAAGTGTGACAGAGTACACTCTGAAGCAGTAAATTTGAAGGTATTAGATATATGTGTACGCTCTATTTCACCCATGACTAATTTTTGCTTGACGTGGAAAAACAATCTTTATGAGGCCGTAATATATCAGCGCATCTCTATTTTATTATTTTTACAGAATTTTATACATCACGATTGGTCAAGGTTCGTTACGCCTCATCATGGGGGTTCAACAAAGCAGTTAGGCCTAATCCAAAGGTAGGCCTAAAGCTCAATAAACCAGAAGAATAAATTGATTAATAAACACCATATCAAATGTCAACCCCATTTTAATTGTGGTGGAGTTTCCTTCCCCCTCTGCCTCCCCTCCCGTGGCGCCGACGTCCCGGCCACCTCCTCCCATATTTGCCTTTCCCCTCACTAGTTAGACAAACTCTCACTTGCGCAATTAAGGCCGATGAGGTGATGTTGATTTCCATTTCATTACCGTCACTACTTCCCGCGATTCGCTGCGGGGAAAGAATCCAAATTTCTGTCGACTTTCCTCTGTTAAATTCCTACGTGCAGGGATCTTCCTACTCGGCAGGTTACTTCGACAAGCGGCTGAACTGTAAATCTTGCCATAAACCTAATGGCCCGTGCCGAGTGTTTACTAATCTTCACGCTGACTGGTTGCCGTCACGTTAGAGGCTCCGCCCCCTATTAGTGTCCGTTGTGATGATTGGGTTACGTAATCGTAAGGGGCGGAGGCATGGTCTGTTAGGGCGTCGCTGAGTAAGAGGTCCCAGTTAGTAGCTAGTGATAGCCAAGACTCCTAAGTTAACTCCGTGCTGGTGAATTG
>NC_089768.1:6865000-6942500 GCF_040412425.1 Macrobrachium rosenbergii | reverse complement strand
CACTGTATGTCCTAGTGTGGGTGACTATTTTCTCTTTGCAAAGACTTTCCAACACATATTATGACTTGAATTCAGCGGCAGCGATCGAAATTTTTGGTAGAGAAGTATGATGTCATCAGAGTGAGAGAGAGAAAGTTGGATTTTCTAAGAAAGTTTTATCAAACAATATTGTAAGCCTTAATACTTCTCTTTCCATCTCTCGCTGGTAAATGGAAGAGTCTTCCGAATAACGATTAAGCTTGAAAAGCTGGAAGTGTAAACCGTTTTATGGATTTTTTCTCATTTGTTTCGTTTAATAGTCAGCGTGTTTTATTCGTGCAGGATGCCTTGAAATTTCCCTTTAAATGAGCGCTGAAATTACGGAACGCTGGTTTTCAGATTTTTCTTCCTAATTCTCACTTTCTCTATGTTTATTTTCAACGTGACAGTTTATTCCTCTTGAAAACAAGTTGGGCTTTCTTTAGAGCTTTTCGTTAAATCTTGGCCCATTATGTTGGCTCGAATCACCTTGTTGGTGCATGTATGAGTGCAGCAATATTTATTTGCATATGAAGATGCGTCCGTTTTTATGAAATAAAGCATACACCTCAAACTTATCCCTTGTAGCCATGTTAATAACTTGGAATCTACCAACCACAATAAATATTTCACTTCCTAAATGCTTGATATGCTCTATCCTTAGAGACAATCCTCTTTGGCTTCAATATACACAAACACGCTCAGAGGCCAATTAACTCTTCTTAAGCGAGGCGTTTATATGAAGATCATTGGAGAATTGCCTCCGACGTAAGGCTGAGGATAATTGGCAAGCGAACAATAGTTTTAGCTTCACCTGGCCATTAGCACTCAATACGGCTTAAAAGGGCCTTTTGTGAACTCTAAGGACATAATTATCTTTGAGGAGAGAGACCACAAGGAGGGCCGCCTACCGCTCCGTAAATATGAGCTAATGGTCTTTGGGCTTTCCTTCCTCTTCCCTTATGCGTGCCCTCTCTCTCTCTCTCTCTCTCTCTCTCTCTCTCTCTCTCTCTCTCTCTCTTCCCCGGCCTTTAAAAAAAGGCAAAGACAAAAGTGTTTATTGGACTAAGTCCCCGCCTTTCTCTCTCTTTCTCTCTGTCTCCCTGTGAGACTCTCTCTCATTCTCGAACCGGGGAGGAGGAATAAGAGGGCCCTTTCCTTAAATATCATGAAGACTGTCTCTGTTGACCTGTGCATTTAAGGATGTCCTGGTTGTTAGTCGACTATTATTGGTTGCAACTAGGATGAGGGAGACAAAGACAGGCAAACAGAGAAAAGAAGGGGAAGACAAAACACAAACGTGAATGTTTATTGATCCGACAAAATGGGATGACCTCTCTAAGTCTTCAATTTTAGTTTGTCTTTTCTAAAGCGGCGCGAAGTCAGAGCCTCCCCTAGACAGAAAAATCAGATTTTATTTTCTCCCATGAGCTAATCAGAGTGTACAGGCAGTCAGCAATTATCTCCGCCAATGAACAGATGGAGAGTATACATTCAGTTGTCTTTTTGTTTAATTTTCTCTTCATCTGCTTGTTTGTCTTGTGGAGCTCTCGAAAATTTAAAAGCTGATTTGAGCGGCAAAAATCCGTGGAAGAAAGTTCTTTGGGTCAGAGTTGATTAAATGTTCAAATGGACAAGGATGTCGTTCCGAAATGTTTTGAATTTTCTTACATTTTTAAGATGAGTCATCTTTTTATATTATCTACCATATATTAATGCCCACTATCATAGCATGTACTTAGAAATAGTAGTTTGACATTACAACAATAGATGCCTATTGTGCTGAAGGAGGGATGTCCTCTCTAAGTGGTTTGCAATGCCCTTTTGAGCAAATGTCTGACCCTGTCATATTCGCCCAGACTGTACTTGGTAATATCAGATGGGATTAGGAATAAGCCAATATGTTTCCGATATTAGTCCTCTATGTAATATTCCGTTTACAAAAGGTACTATAGTCATCGAAGGATGGCCATTCTAGAAAGGAGGTGCGTCAGAACCCAAGTCCACTCATACCTTCTAATGAAGAATGCCTGAAAATATTGGCCAAATAATAAAGACAGCATAACAAAGGAACGGTCGCAGTAATTCCCTTAAGGAGACTTTGACTCTTAAAGTGGGTCTAAGCATCAATTATTTTAATGCTGTTGGTTACCAAGATTCTCTGGGAACTTCTGGATAGTCTCTCGCTGTGGACATGAATTTCCCAATATTTTGTAAGCGTGTAGGCCTACTCCTTGAAGTGGTATGCCAAAAATGTCCTGTTGCCAGGAGGATATCTGCGCTACTTGGGACTTGAAAATCTAGCCTGCCTTAGGAAACAAACGACCTGTGGATGATCTTATTTTTACTTTTTTCTCATTTCTCTTGTGGCTGAATTATTAGATGACATTTCTTATGTAAGCTTCATTGGGAAATTTCATCTGAAAACGGAGAAAAAGTGGTCTGCCGGTAAGAGAGTGATTGTCGAGATAATAATGAGTATGATACCAATGTAATGAAGTTGAAATACTTCAGATCTATGAAGGCTTTCAAGCAGTGAACCCCTGGAGCCATGTTTCAGTTCTCAAAACTGCAACGCGCAGGAAACGATCAGGCATTCTCGAGTTTGCATTTGCAACGTAAAACAGCATTATTTTGCGGTAATGATTTTCAAAGTCCTTCAAAAGAAGGCATCGTGCTCACCCCATATGAAAAATGGGAAAAAAGCATTACCCCATGGAATACTTTTTGATCCTTAAGTTTGATTTCAGCAGCTGTTTGGAGTCTTTGAATTATTTTGTTATAGTTACTGATACCTTTATGATCATCCCAAGCATTACCAGTAGTAGAATCAGAAATAGTAAAATCATGGCTGTGATTATTACATTGGAAATGTTTATAACAAACTATAATCATTGTCATTAACGGGGTAATTAATTTCAGTTTTGATTAGATGGTCCGGATGAACGTAAATCTACGATTAATTAAAAATTCATCATTGATCACGCAATCGGAGCAGCTTTTGTCCCATGATTAATTACATAAGCCCAGCGGCCAATAGGTTGGGGATTTGTTGCAAAAACTGATTCATAACTAGGCAGTTAGCCAAAGTGAAATTGCGGTTAATTGTGGAATATTTCGTCATTTTGATTGATATGGGACTGCAAATTCATGGGCGCAGTTTCACTTCGATTACCTCGCTCGCTTTCTTTCTGCAAAGGATGGCTGCACAGTAAAATGCTTAAAAAACTTTTTTTTTTTTTTTTTAAGTTTAATGAAATTCTCTCCTCTGTCAACGTGGACACCTATACAGTAATATGATTATAAACTTCGTATGTCCTTTTAAAATGCTTAAAATTTTTTTTTCTTTTCTTTTTTTTTCTACAGTTTAATGAAATTCTCTCCTTTGTCAACGTGGACACTTAGACAGTAACATGATTATAAGCTTCGTATATCCTTTTCGTTCCTCAGTGATACTGATTCCCTTTCTCTCTCATGAGTATGTACAGAGCACTAAGACTAAATTCTACAAGCCATTTTCCAGTGCTTAACAAATTCTATTATCTTTGTCTCTCCTTTGCAAACGGATCGTAATGTGACTGTAAATCTTGTATTTCTATTTCATCCATTTAATCTTACGCATTTCTTCTCTCTTTCCCTCTCTTCTCCTCCTATTCGTCTTATGGCAGAGCGGACGTTCCTTCAGTTTACAAATTGGGCAAAAGCCCTCGATTCCTGGACCGGGCAACAAGGGACTTTACGGGCGCGCTCCTTCAAAAAACGGTGTGCCTCTGGTAACCTGAGCGCTAATTAAGTTACCTAGTTGTTAATCGACTGTTGTGGCCAGCTGTGGTGAAGAGAGAGAGAGAGAGAGAGAGAGAGAGAGAGAGAGAGAGAGAACGGAATGAAGGTCTATATGAAGTAATCTCCAGTCCACCTCAGTTTTTTAAGATTAAATAATTTATAAGGAAACGTAAGATTATTCTCTCTCTCTCTCTCTCTCTCTCTCTCTCTCTCTCTCTCTCTCTCTCTCTCTCTCTCTCTCTCTATATATATATATATATATATATATATATATATATATATATATATATATATATATATATATATATATATAAAGGACATAAGTGCTGTACAGTGATCCGAATATAAAATCAAATTCCCTTTCCACAGTTGTACGCAGTGCACTGCTGTCAGTTTCAGTCTCTGTCGGTCTGTCTGTCGGTAACAGTTTAACATACGGTCAATGAGCATAAGTTCTTCAAGTTCCTGTCTGCAATTTAACGAAGTGAACTCTCGCTCTCTCTCTTTCTCTCTCTCTCTTTCTCCCTCTTTCTCTTTCTCTCTCTTCCCCTCAAAAATGTATATAGTTTTCTAATTAGAACCTAATTTGTCCCAGTATGCTAATTAAGAAAAAATAGCAAATTACCAATAACTCAGAATGAGGAACCGTATATTGAAATTTAAAGCTCGCGGAGAAGTCTTCCTATCCCATCCATAGCTCTCGTTATTTCAAGCATTTTACATATTTTACATATCTATGCCCATTTCCTTTGTTTTTATTTCTGCTCATCTGCTTCCGTTAGGTGATTCTTCAACAATTCCCAGTTCCTCGTTGGACGGGTTGATATAGTTCTTGGATAGCACTCTGCTGAGCCCGAGTTCGCGTCTCCGGCCCGGCCAATGAAGAATTAGAGGAATGTATTTCTGGTCATAGAAATTAATTTCTCGCTATAATGTGGTTCGGATTCCACGATAAGCTGTAGGTCCCGTTGCTAGGTAACCAACTGGTTCTTAGCCACGGAAAATAAGTCTTATTCTTCGGGCCAGCCCCAGGAGAGCTGTTAATCAGCTCAGTGGTCTGGTTAAACTAAGGTATGCTTAACTTTTCAACAATTCCCGGTGAGTCTTCTGCCACGACCTTGTGTCTGAGGTTGACTTGATGTTTTGTAGGGCACTAGTTTTGACGAAGCCACCAAAAGAAAATAACGGGAGTTAAATGTACTTTGAAGGTTAATTATCATAAGAATAAAGCAGTTTGGATGTCGCAAAAGATACCAAGTGAATTCAGTAGCAGGAAGAAGCGATTATTATGCAGCAGAGAACCATTAAACATTCGCCTTCGGTAGTAAGTCTGCTGTTCACACACAAGGAAGCCTCTTTGTTTTATTGCCAGATCTTCTTCATTCTTTCGTTTTCATTGTTTTTGATATTGAAGCCTTTTTAAATAAAAATGTCCTTTCTATTACTCTATCTACTATGTGACATTACTCTGACGGATCCTCCTCTTCTGTGTAGTAATAGACCAATATTGTCATTTTGCAACCCTTTAAAATCATATCTCGAAGGTATTTATACTTTTCAGGAGAGTATTCCAATTCTGAAATTTCTAAAATTATGTTTACTGTAGTAGCCAAGTTGTCAGTAATACGAAGAATCCTTTGCTCAGGACAGGTTTCAAGTACAGGTCGTCCGAAGTGCTGCTAAACGACTGCGCGTTTCGATGGAGCGATTCCTATTTTTTTACCCGGCGTTTTCTCAAAGGCTGCTCACACAACTGAGACCTAGTTCCTTACTCTCTCTCTCGAGCCCATTTCTTACTTTTCTTTCGCACGTATCCGACATTATTATTATTATTATTATTATTATTATTATTATTATTATTATTATTATTATTAGGGGTAGCTCACGTTGTTGTTGTTAATGTCGACGGGAGATGAACTTCTGTATATTACACAGATGAAGCGAAAAAACCTTCAGCCGGAAAATTACGTTTAAACACAACAGAATCATAATCATTAGTTTAATATATTAATTCAATATTTAGGAGCAGTTAATTAGGAAGAAGAAAGAAAAAATTAATTCAACCCTAAAGTTAGCATTCTTCATGACAAGTCCATGTCGCCATTTAGTAACAGATGGAAAACAGTTTTTCTTTTATTTGAGAAACGGTTGGAGTTGTGTATCACAGAAATACTTTAAAGCATGTACTGACCGGGAGACGGGAAGAAAAAGTTGACGATGAGTTGCATACGATCTGATACTGTGTTAAAGTCATCATACATTGTCCTTTAGCGCACTGTTGCAAGTCTTTAGTTAAGACTGGGAGGATGGCAAATAAATCAACGCACATTTTCTTTGCTCTGGAAAAGAAGAACGAAAACATAGGAACATGATGTCAGGAATTAATTGCCATTAGAACCAAAACACTCATGTATCAAGGCAGCGTTTTACCAAAAAGGCTCCAATAAGGGTTTTGTTAGTTCCTCGTTGGACGAGTCGGTAGAGTTCTCGGATAGCACTCTGCTAGGCCCGAGTTCGATTCTCCGACCGGCCAACGAAGAAATAGAGGAATTTATTTCTGGCGATAGAAATTAATTTCTCGGTATAATGTGGTTCGGATTCCACAATAAGCTGTAGGTCCCGCTGCTAGGTAACCAGTTGGTTCTTAGCCACGTAAAATAAGTCTAATCCTTCGGGCCAGCCCTAGGGGAGCCGTTAATCAGCTCAGTGATCTGGTTAAACTAAGGAATACTTAATTTATTTGTTCCCACTCCTGCAAAATGCAGTTAGTGATAGGTAGAAAGGACGCGCTGCGCCGAAGTCATCGTTTTCTTATATTTCACACAGGAATTCCAAGTAAGATGGTCTCATTATTCGTTACTTCATTACTTTGCAACGTTTCTTCTTCTTAGTTCATTATGTGTAAACGCACGCACGCAAAATAGTTTCACTAGATAGGTGAAAGCATGGCCCTCTGAGAGACTTCTCAGCACTGCCGCTGTCATCTGGTGACTGGTCATCGAGGGGTCTTCGTGTTTACGTAATGGAAACCTGCAAGCAATTTTCTTCTTTGCAAGTTTTGTTTAATTCAGGAAATTTATTTTGTTTCTCAATATTAAGCTAAACACACATCATGTGATTTATATTATATATATATATATATATATATATATATATATATATATATATATTAATATATACAGTATATATATATGTATGTATATGAATATATATATATATATATATATATATATATATATATATATATATATATATATATATATATATATATATATATATATATATATATATATATATATATATATATATATATATCTATATACATCAATGGGGAGGCGGACATAAAGACTTGTTAAAAAGGGTCAATTTATTCCCGACGTTTCGTAATGGCTTCATTATATTTTCGAGGGCTGTGCAAAATAAATAGCATAAATTACAAAAAGGGTATAAATTTAAATTTAAAAAATTAAGCACAATGGATTACAAATAAAAAAAAAATAAAAATAGAAGGGACAATTAAAAAGGACAACATAAAAAAACAAAACAAAATCTCTAAAAAATATACAATATAAAAAAATTTAAAAAGTAAGCAGATATGGACCAACCTATTCAGTGGCAATGTTAAAACTGAACAGAAAACGAAAGACTAAGAGAGGTACAGTGTACCGGCAGAGGTTTAGCTGTTTAAGAAGGGGACTAGTCGTTTAATCATTAATGATTCCAAAATGGCCAATTCTATATATGAATATATATATATATATATATACATATATATATATATATATATATATATATATATATATATATATATATATTACAAAATTGTGACTGGATAGTACATCGCTTAAGAAATCACACTCAGGTGTGTACAGTCGGCAACTTTTATGAGAGGGGCTGATTCGAGAGAGGATAGTACGTAAACGAATTATGCCTTTTAGTCAGAAAATGAAATATGCTGTTTTACTCTCATCGTTTCATGAGTTCTAACATTATGTCGTATATAGTCGATACCTGGACTTTTTATTTTATCATATATACATTTCGGACTGTTATATTTATATTTTTTCCTTTTCTTTTGTCCAATCTGGTCAAATTTATTGTCAATTGCCTTTTGTCGCCCAGACCACAGTTTCTCTCGTTGGCACCTCGATATTGCCTACCAATTGAGATTCCTTCACCACAAAGGCATAATAATCGGAACCATTGCAATATTACACTGCCGTCTGTCTCTCCTTTGGCGAAGCGCTCCTCTATAATCAGTGAAACACAATTCCTGATTGGAATTTGAGGTATTGACAACTGGTACTACAACTACCACGTACTACTATGGTATGTCAACTCGCTTCAAAATCAGCAATAGTTTGCCGAGATCGACTTTAAAGGGGAGCGATGGCATGTTCTTGTAAATAGTTGTTTCTCTCTCTCTCTCTCTCTCTCTCTCTCTCTCTCTCTCTCTCTCTCTCTCTCTCTCTCTCTCTCTCTCTCTCTCTCTCTCTCTCTCCTTATAATTACATCTTCAATGGCAATCAATATAATTGTTTCTGGTCTTCACTTTTAGGATCTGTTAACCTATTTTTTTTAATATCCTCCCAAAGAAAATCAACGAAATCAAAGAAGCGACAGGTTCATGTAGAAGGCAAAGCAATTCAACTGGCGGGAAACCAGAATATGCTTCCTATTTTTGTTGTGATCTAAATGATAATGAAATTAATTGGAAATGTTTAAACAGCGCATATGATTTCAAAAACAGGAACGTAGGTATGCAGAGAGGAGTGCTCTCTCATACTCACATACATTAACTTGTCACCTTCCATATCCATAATTTCTATATAACATGAAAAGGATTACAACTTCGCAAAAAGCAGAAAAATATAACGTCACTAAAATTCAGGTGTCTTATGTTTTGTTATTGTAAGATAAGATGACTTTGATTCTCTAAAGTAACGATGGCTGGCAATATTTTGAAATGGAGATCGTATAATAATGGAAATACGAGTGCAAAAAATTAAAAGTAACGTTAACTCCAGTATTAATCTACAGTGTATTCATAAATGTAAATACATTTATGAAACACTGTAGATTAATACTGGAGTTAAGGTTACTTTTAATTTTTTTGCACTTGTGTTTCCACTATTATACGATATCCATTTCAAAATATTGCTAGCCATTGTTACTTTACAGAATCAAAGTCATCTTTTCTTACAATAACAAAACATATAGACACCTGAATTTTAGTGAAAATATATTTTTCTGCTTTTTGCGAAGTTGATAGGTAGTATGTGGCCCACATAAATAATAAAAGACAATGCTACCATATGAAGCGCCAGTGTCTTAGATTCTAATGCCCCTTACCCTAAGTCAAAGGAGCTCTACTCGATATTTCTCACTCTCATGGGAGAGGAAATGCCCCCAAATGGAAGATGAACCTCTATCCTATGAGGCTAACGGCATCCAGACACGTCAGGTCAGTATTTTTTACTGACGGCTCCTATCGAAAGGCTGGTAAGCGGACAAGCTAGGGGTTTACTTCCCTACTAAGTGTTAATGTAACGTTAGGATATCATTTTGGCATACCTCAAGCAGAGGAGCATCTATCAAACGCTTCTTAACCTCTTGGCAGTAGGAAATGACCCTAGAAGCTTGTGAGAGTGGTAACACTTCTCAGTTCTCTGGGGAAAAGATTGAAGAAAAAATATCGATCTCGCTGCTTTATGAGGAGTAAAAGCTCTAGGGCATTAGAGTATACAATAGTTTAACCAGACCACTGAGCTGATTAACAGCTCTCCTAGGGCTGGCCCGAAGGATTAGACTTATTTTACGTGGCTAAGAACCAATTGGTTGCTTAGCAACGGGACCTACAGCTTATTGTGGAATCTGAACCACATTATAGCGAGAAATGAATTTCTATCACCAGAAATAAATTCCTCTAATTCTTCATTGGCCGGCTAGAGACTCGAACTCGGGCCTAGCGAGTGCTAGCCCACAACTCTACCGACTCGCCCAACGAGGAACTATTTGAGATGAATCGTTTGCAAAGTATACTGTGGACTGAAAGGTTGAGGCATATAGATACGTAGAAGCGGTAAATATCACAGTAGAAGACAGGATAGATCAAATATGATCAGAGATGGTTTGTTCATGTGGAAAGAATGGAGATGATAAGTTGATGAAAAGACTGGATAATTCGGAAGTGACAGAAATGAAGAGGAGAGAAAGCGTAAAAAGGCCTTGGTAAATGGTATACAGTGGGTACTGAATAGGAAACGCCTCAGTGTCCATTTAATCCTGTTTAACTCCTGATAACCTAAGCAGAAACAATATACTTCGCAGTTGGTCGACGGTAGTGTTCTGTACTCAGGCTGTTGAAGGCCAGGGTCCTACTAGCCTCATCCCAAGAGACTAAGAAACAGAATGGTAACAGCTAGCGCCATTCCTTTTAAGTAAAAGCTGAATGCTGCATCTGTTTACACACATATATACAGTTTATATATATATATATATATATATATATATATATATATATATATATATATATATATATATATATATATATATATCACATTACCACCCTTGGAAATAAAGTCGAAACCGGTCAGGACCTACACCCTGTCTCTTATTTTTCACCTGTGGTAATGCGTGATAAATGAATCACGTACAAAAGTGGTAATAATCATATATATATATATATATATATATATATATATATATATATATATATATATATATATATATATATATATATATATATATATGAATTTTTAACACATCACCGTGACATTTTTATACACAATCATTAAGCCACAGATGTCATTTCATATCAATTCGCTCTGCCTGGGATATAATAATGAAGGGGAATTATAACTGATAAGTGATAGTCACCTGACGAGCTCGAGCCACCGGCGATAACTATCAGTGACTTCAGTGAAGAATAGAGCAGCCGTCGCTGAAGTCATATTGATATTATCGTCGTTGGTTCGAATTCATCACTTGTCAGATATAATTCCCATTCGGTATTATTTCCAAGACATAGCGAACTGGATATTAAAGGATATTTATAGCTAAATATATATATGTATATGTATATATATACAGTGTATATATATATATGTGTGTGTGTATATATTATATATATATATATATCGAGTTATCATTCACTGAGCAACTGGTCCCCCAGCTAAATACCCAGGCCTCCTCAAGTTAGCTTTACCGAGTTAACATTAAATTTAATTTGTGCCGTCCGTCTTTTGCTCTCTTCGCATAAGTTGGTTGGTGAGCATTCTTTGGTTTTGTTGCTATTTTTACTCTTTTTTATCTGAATATTTTATTTTTAGACCACTGTATTTTATGAATTTTTTTATTTTAGATCAATTTTTAGAGTAAATTTATTATTCAACAGATTCCCTGAGGATTTAATAACGAATTATTTCGAAAAGTTGAAAATAAAGAATAATGCTGAATTTTGTACTTCTCCTGGTCCACCTACCTTCTGATATGTATACACACACACACACACACACACACACACATATATATATATATATATATATATATATATATATATATATATATATATATATATATATATACATACATACACACACACACACACACACACACACATATATATATATATATATATATATATATATATATATATATATATATATATATATATATATATATATATATATCGTAAAATTAGATAAAAGGACACGGTGATGTGGGAAAAATGTAAATGAGGGTTGTTAGGTTTCCCAATGCAGCTGTAGAGTCCAGTTACACTTGCAATTTGTTGTGGTCATTTTTATTCCATCGGAAGACAATGGGACAGTAAACATGAAGACATCCTTAAAGGTTGCCGACTGGTGACCATTCCAAGAGATTTTGTCTCATTATCGCCGTTAGGGATTCGGTATTTTCTTCCTTTTGCCATTTTTCATGAATGCAAGTTTTTTATATGTACATCTGATAGTTTCAAAAGATAACTGCTATACGATTACCTAGAAAAAATTGAACATTGTTTTTATTGATTTAAACGCTCCTTGAACCAGTTTTGATATTTGTTCTGTCGTTACACAAGTGTTGATTAAAAATCTATGTGTCATTCTTACATATGAAATAAAATCTGACTTCCTACTGGAGTCAGATAATAATTGGATAAAAATCGATTTGTATTGTTTCTGTAAATTCTCATTCAGTGGAGAATTATATTAAAGGTAATACGGATGTCCACTATGAATTCGATTTTCACATTGTTATCCAGTTTTTTTTTTTTTTTTTACAAATTCTTTTACGTGAAATCTCTACCTAGCATTGCCAACACATGGATGACAGGGTTTAGATCGTTATGATCTTCTACGTATCATGCATGCAAACCTGGTGTAAAACCTTTTCACAAAAACTAAATAAATACATTTCACTAAAAACTCTTGAAACAGGAATACAGAATTACTAAACTTTATGAAACTTGGATCTGCCAAATATTAGAGAAGATTCTATGTTTTGACGAGGAATTTGTTTTTTTATTATTCATGCCACAACATTCAATTAGTTGGTCAATCGTTTTTTCATGGATCTAAAGGGATTCGTAACTGTCATCCCAGAATAAGTGCACGAAAAATTTAATGAAATTCAAATCTAAGATGTATGTGTACACACTAAAAAAAATCTATTCTGATGACTGATGTGAAATGTGTGGTGTTTACATTCGGAAACAGAATTCACAAGCAAATAGGTAAACCATTTTACATTGCAAACAGGCATAGACATTGCAAGTAGTAAAGAACAATGTATCGCTTGAGAATAGTGCAACACAGTGTACCTATGTGGCTGTCCAATTGTATTCACACAACTGATTGATCAAATCACCAATGCATACAAGAGCAACACATTTAGTGGTGGAAATAGTTTTTTTTAGGTGACAGTGGTTCAGTTGTGGAAAGGATCAAGATCATCTTAGAATAATTCACTATGAAACTGACAGTTTTGTTCTTTTTTTCTAAATAAAGTTAAGGATAAAATCAAGTTGTTGGTCGGCAGACTTTGAGGATGCTTTGTTGTTCACTCCGCTTGTATCATCCAGAGGAATGCCCAAGAAAGCAAAACAAAACAAATAATATATATATATATATATATATATATATATATATATATATATATATATATATATATATATATATATATATATATATATATATATATATATGTGTGTGTGTGTGTGTGTGTGTGTGTGTGTATATGTATGTATATATATATATATATATATATATATATATATATATATATATATATATATATACATATATATATATATATATACAATATATTTGTTTTGCTTTGTTTTCTTGGGCATTCCTCTGGATGATACAAGCTGAGTGAACAACAAAGCATCCTCAAAGTCTGCCGATCAATAACCTGATGGTGTCCTTAACTTTATTTACAAAAAAGAACAAAATTGTCAGTTTCATAGTGAATTATTCTTAGATGATCTTGATCCTTTCCACAACTGAACTACTGTCGCCTAAAAAAACCATTTCCACCACTAAATGTGTTGCTCTTGTATGCATTAGTGATTTAATCAATCAGTTGTGTGAATACAATTGGACAGCCACATAGGTACACTGAGTTGCACTATTCTCAAGTGATACATTGTTTCATTCTACTTGCAATATCTATGCCTGCTTGCAATGTAAAATGATTTACCTATTTGCTTGGGAATTCTGTTTTCGAATGTAAACACCACACATTTCACATCATTCATCAGAATAAAAAAAAATTTTAGTGTGTACACATATATACATCTTAGATTTGAGTTTCACATTAAATTTTTCATGCACTTATTCTGGGATGACGATTACGAATCCCTTTAGATCCATGAAAAAACGACGGACAACTGATTGAATATTGTGGCATGAATATTAAAAAACAGATTCCTCGTCAAAACATAAAATATATGTATATATATACTTGCAGTTGGTCGATTTGTATAAATATATATATATATATATATATATATATATATATATATATATATATATATATATATATATATATATATATATATTATATATATACACACATATATATATATATATATATATATATATATATATTATATATATATATATATATATATATATATATATATATATATATATATATATATATATATATATATATATATATATATATATATATATATATATATATATATATATATTCTCTGCGTGTTTTTGTTTGTGATCCAAATAAATAACCGAACAAAGAACCAGATGAAGAGACCAACTAACCAGTTGACAAAGGAACCACATGAATCAATTACCCAATAACGAGTGAGGAATGGGATACGAAGCCGTTTATGAATGAAATGATTCGGACACGACATTCGGCAATTTATCAACAAATCAATGCGTTGGCGGGGAGGAGCCTGCCAGCCTCCTACTCGCTCTTTCCCCATCTCGTACTGGCTGATCACACACTTGCCACCTACTCACTCACGCAACTGGTAAGTTTAGTGGTACGTATTTCTGTTCCGGAGGCAAATTATTCCATATTGGAACGCTATGTATGACGGTGATGTTGCACTTTCACTGTTCATTTCTGGGAGCATTCCAGTTCTTCGTTGTCAATTAGGTGTTTCTTGCTTAAAAAAAAATGATGCATTTAATGTTATTTTTATCACTAATTTTATTATTATTATTACTTTACCAAGTAGGAATATCTATCAGGAGCTTCTGTGGAGAAAAGCGCAAAAGGAAGTGCCACCTTAATCCCCAACTTGATAAAAAGAAAGCGTCCGATCAAATAATTGCTTCCTACATCCACTAAGAAGCCAAGAGACTCGCCTGCCTGAGGTTATACTCTCATTTAACTCTCTTCCTCTTATCCTGCTCTCTCTAACATACATGCCTAACCCAACTCTTTCTAGATCCCCCTTCCTAACACATTCGAGGCCTCCCTTTACTTTTAGTTTATCCAGTCTTCCAAAATTCTGATATGCGGCACTCTCCCAATACCTACTCGGACATACCAGTTCTCTTGTATTCTATTGTATCTCCTGCTCTCAATATTATCAACTTCCTCTCTGTAATTCTGATAAGCAGATGTGCAATTGATTTTTACAGGCTCTGTTTCTATTCACGATCAAAGCCACACTGCCTTCCAATAAAAAAAAAAGCTATTTGACAGCCATTTCATACAATATAATTTTTAGATCCATAGATATTTCTTTCCTACAGTTTTTGCAGAGCCTCAGCTTGCATTTAATTAACCTGCCTTTTGAATCATTTTCTGTCTCTTCTTCCATCAGCTGTAACGGATTCTTTCATTACCGATATGATTCGTAAATCATTTATCATCTGCCCCTTTAACTTATATAATTTCCTTCATCTATTTGCAAACGTCACTCACTTGTGTTTCCTTCACGACTCTTATTCCACTAATTTTAACCTTTCCTTCCCCTACGCGTCCTAACTTCTCTTCTCACGACAAGAGTATTTAACACTTTGGCTATTTACACACTCCTGTTGGAGAACTGCAGTCATTCCAAAACTGATCTCTGACCTAAAATAATATTTCATACCAATCTCATTTTCATGATCACACTTATTCATTGCTTTTCATTCACTACCTTTGATAACATCCAATCCCAGCTCTCTGTATTATACCTGTAAGAGAAAATTATTATAAGAATCCTCTTTATTTAAGAACAGTAAATAATGTCTATACTTCCTTTATAGCTATTCTTAGCTGGTTCTAAAAACCGTGAATTTTTTTCTATTATTATTAATCCTCTTTATTAGTACCTCCTTATTCACATTCTTGAATCTTCGCAGCCAGATTGCTTACAAGAAACAATTAAGCACTTGTCATACCCTTTCAGATTTAACTAGAATATGTCTCAGTCACCACTGACAGCAAGAATAGGATTTGTCTTGTTCAAAATGACTGTAGCTTTGCCTTCAAACGAAGAAGCCATAACGACCTTTTATTTAGCAATGAGTCTTACACGATTTCCGTCAATTTCTACGTGGGTGACTCACAGCATAGCCTTGTATTGTCGACGATTCTCTTCGTGAGCCTTCAGAGTTACTGCGTGCTACCTGTTTTGTAGTGTCAACATCCATATTCTGTTCAGGATGACACTGCTTATAATAGAGGTCTTTCCTTTCCGTTGCCATGAACTCGTAGAACGTCTCTATTCCACTTGGTAATTAATGCTGATGCTCTTATGATTATAATGCTATAGGTAAGTACCATGCACATGCGCTTATATATATATATATATATATATATATATATATATATATATATATATATATATATATATATATATATATATATATATATATATATATATATATATGTAATGTGTGTGTGTGTTTCCCTTGTGGTGTGTGTGTGGTCCTTATTTTTTGTATATATGTATGTCACTGCTTATTTTCCGCTAATTTAAACCTAATTTCAAATTTATTTCTTTTCTTATTTTATTCTTTATATGACATTACGTTCAGCAGCATGCTATCAAGTTATATATGACTTGGTTAGCTCAGATGAGTAAAAAAAGTGAAAATACTGTTCCCAAGTAAATACGTTAACATGTACCGGAATCCGAATTAAATGTGTATATATTAGATGAAATAATATTATATCACACTTCGTAGCACAGCGGGTTCGAATCCCACTAGTGACGAAAGAGCTTCAAGTTGTTGGCTTTCGATATACAGCTTTTAGAAATCTATGATTTAAGAAGCCAATGGTAAATGCGACCAGTTGATTCTTTAGATTCTATTCGAGAGGTAAGATCAGGTGAACAATATATCCTTGGCTCCACTAAATTGTACTTATTTGCGGACGACATAAGTGAATATGTGTTAATTTATTCTTGTCCTTTTTTGTAACTTAGTAGAAACCTTATTCTTTCTACTGTGTGTTTGCTCGAATCCAGCAATAAATTGGTAGGTTAGGACTTGAGAATAAATTTTCTTCTGGTTGATCTAAATTGTTTGTCCTATAAAATAATCTATATATATATATATATATATATATATATATTTTATATATATATATATATATATATATATATATATATATATATATATATATATATATATATATATATATATATATATATATATATATATATAGTATTTGGGAAAAAGACGCTGGTATGCAAGCAGTTAACTTGCCCAGGTAATTCCTTGTGTACAGTGGCGCTCCGGTTCCAACTTCTTTTTGACTTGTATGGCCTAGTGGGCAGCGCCCTTGTCTTTCAATTGAAAGACCTGGGTTCGATCCTGATGAGAGTCAGACGTTTATTTCTGTTCCACATGTGATTGTGTGTTGATATTTCTATCATATTCACTCAGAAGGGATTATATATATATATATATATATATATATATATATATATATATATATATATATATATATATATATATATATATATATATATATATATATATATATATATATATATATATATATATATATATATATATATATATATATATATATATATATATACACACACACACATATATATATATATATATATATATATATATATATATATATATATATATATATATATATATATATATATATATATATACATACATATATATATATATACATATACACGTGTGTTTATCTGCCCATATACTTTTGGGTACAGTCTTTGCTTTATTTGTCATTAAATGCTCTTGCACATGTAGCATCTGTGGCTCTCTGTAAAACCCGCAATTTCCAGCATATTATTCTCTTACCTTCAGGACAGAAGTTTCGTAGGGACAGACAAAAATTGCTACTCTGTTGTTCCATTTCTTTATTCTTAAACAGACAGCTGTTTCATCTATTAGCTTATTGCTGTCTTCAGGACCTTACTAGATTTACAATGGAACTACTCTCCAATGCTTAGGTGAGTACAGCCAAATAATAAATTATAAACAGTAGTCCAAAAATGAAAATTAGCATATATTTCAGAGATCAGCATATTTCAATGAACGGGATGCTTTTCTACGAAGCCTCCGGCCGCGTATATGAGAGTTCCAGTGTTTGGCGGTCATTTTATGTCTAAGATAGCTCATATCAAGTGACTTCAATTCTCTTGATTTAAATTTGAAATTACGCTGGTCCCAGAATTCTTGAATCCCCTAAGGATAATGATGTTTCTCATCGTTATGGCTTATGTTTAAAGTAGTTCATATCAAGAGGCTTTTATGTGTCCTTCAAATTCCTTGTATCCCTCAGGGGTGATAATGTATTTTTCATGATAATGTATTTCATTACATAGGTGGCCATCAGACATTACTATCTTGCACCTGTGGATATTTCTTCTTTCAGTGATGGAAGAGCATCTACAGGTACATCTAGGTCGTCCATGTTTTTCCAATTTTAATTTTACTTTTACTCAGTCTTTACTTTATTTCCATAGTATACTAATGCACAGATGACAACTATAATTCTCAGACAAACTACAATTCCAACTCTGTTTATCTTCAGCTCTAATGCTTCGAAGGGGCAGACAAAAATTGTTACTCTGCTGATCCATTTGTTCTAAGCCAGCAGCCGCCATCTTCAAACCATTAGATCTACAGTGGAACCAAACTTCAACATATAGTGAGTACAGCACAAAAAAGAAAGGATAAAAACAATGACTTTTCGACTAGCACAGAATACAAATGCAATTTCAGAGGAGGAAAATGGCTGCTGGTCGTAGGGACTCTTTGGAGTTGGAGGATTCATGGAAAAACATCAGGTCCTGTGAAATTTGTTATTCTCAGAGCTGTGAAACGTTTATTATTTTTATATTCTTCTTTCGTGAATTTTTGTCTGTACTCACCTATATATCGAAGTCTAATCCCATTGTACGTCTAGGATAGCCCTAGAGATAACCATGAAATAATGGCCGAAACAGATTTGATTTAAGAATATGCAAATGGAGCTGAAGAGTTGCAGGTTTTGTGTTTTCCTGTTCCCTGAAGAGAGCAAAGTGTTGCCAGAGTTTTATAAATGCTATATGTTGATTATCATTAATAAAACAAAGAGTCTGTCAAAAAAGTAAAGTTATAAAAGGAGAAGACATCCTGGATGGATGTGGAGAAGCTGCTCCGTCTCACAGAGAAGGAAACAACAGCTACGGAAGAGTCTAGTCTAGTCTCCAGTCGCCCAGCCTAGTAGCGGCCCCAAGTGATGAGTAATACTATCCCCCGGATCCAAATAAACTGGCATCAGCGTGGTTAAGAAATATGAATTTTATGGAGGAATGAACGCCTCTTGATATCAACTACATTGGGCAAAAGGCCTTGTAACAAAATATAATATGTATTCTCCCTGAGGGAAAATAAGGAATGTGGGACCTGTGTAGTTTACGAATTTGAATATGGAGGCGGAAAATTCTCTTGATGTGAATACCCTTGGCCTCTGGGATTACTTCAAGAGACCAAGGATCCACGAAGTGCCATTCTAATCTGTGAAATTTGCTTATCTATGAAATGTGAAATTCATGTCAGTTTTCATTTCTATATTCGTGTTTTTAATCTCTTTTTTTTCTTTATCTGTCTGTACTCTCCCATATAGTAGAGCGTAGTTCGGTTGTAGGTTTAGTATAGTCGGGGTATAGCCTAAAATGAATTGCTGAAATAGCTGTTAGCTTAAGACAAGAACAAATGGAGCAGCAGAGTATCTATTATTTGTCTATCCCTTCAAAGCATTAACCTAGAAGCTAAGAGGAGGTGCTGGAAATTGTACAGATGTTGCTATAAGTTTTCAGATGCAGCAGGTGCACCCTATATATATATATATATATATATATATATATATATATATATATATATATATATATATATATATATATATATATATATATATATATAAATCATCAACACACAATCACGTGTGGAACAGAAATAACGCCCTTGCTTTCCACCTGAGAGACTGGGGTTCGATCCCGACGTGAGTCAGAAATTTATATATATATATATATATATATATATATATATATATATATATATGTGTGTGTGTGTGTGTGTGTGTGTGTGTGTGTGTGTGTGTGTGTGTGTGTGTGTGTGTGAGTACACGCTTGCACGCTTGTGCTTGTGCGTGTCTGTGTTTGTTTTACTGATAACATCTAGTGCATCAGAAGGTAAGTGGTACAATGAGTCTCAAACATATGGGGACTGAAAGCTTACGTATCGTTCTGAAAGCACAACTGGCAACTGAGGAATTTTCTCCTTTTTCTTTTTTTACCTTGTAAAAATTATCTATTCTGCATGTAAGTGTTATCATTAGAATAATTACTGTTCAAGATACAATTTGCGTCAAATAGTAAGAAAAATTTTTCTCCTGACACAGCCAGATTTCTTTTACAAAACATTTCTGGATGTTCCAAAGAGTTTCGTCCAGCACCAGAGCTGTTTATTAAAAATTATTTTATGTTTCTGTTTACTGAATAAGATATATGGAGGCAAAATTACTTTATTTTATCTAGTAAAAAAATCATGCAATCAATAGATTAATTCTGAATATATGTTTTCAACGTAAGAAAGAATCTCCTGTTAACAGGCAGGGCACTCAAATGCCCAGTTATTGTTGCAAGGTCTGACACTTCTTAGAGTAAAAATGAGTGTAACTGGAAGTACAAAATAAACAGTCATTTATCTGCCAAGATTAGGAAAACTAAGAGTGCAGCAATACAACTAGGTCCAGTGTTTCCTTTCAAATTCGCCTCAAGGATCAGTGACAATAAAATTGATTTATGCTTGTGCAATTAAATTGAAATTTAAGCACTCCTAGCTATAATCAAATTATACCTTCCCTCTCTCCTGGCCTTTGCTCATAGGAAGCTATATTTTTTCTTTAGGGAAAATATACAGTTAATTTAGCAAATATTCTCTTCAATCGTATCGATACCAAGATCATTTTTTTTCCTAAACAGACTTGAAATAATGACTCAACTAAGCTAGCAATAATTTGTCGAGTGATGAGTCTATGAGTAATCTAAGTGTGGTGCATAAACAGCGAAGTCTTCTCTGAGGCAGCATTGCGTTTTCAATCGTTAGATCTGAATTTCTTTTGACTTGTCGGTGAAAAAAGATATGGAATATGGGAATATAATAACACTCAGTCGGTTGCCATTAATGACAACATCTATAGCTAGTAGTTTTTGATGCTTAGTCTAACAGTAAATGAATCGTGTTGCCAACGCTCGCTAGATTTCCGATGACTGAGTGAAACACTGAAAGAACAAACTCCTTAGCTTTACGAATTTCTGAACAACCTAGTAGCATCCCAATGGTTTGGAGTACAGATACCTCAAAGCACATGGGTACGTAAAAAACTCCCTAAATGGTGGATGAGCCTTTTCTCCCTGAGCAACCACGCTTTCCTGTAGGATGATGGGAAAGGAAAATGATATTCTTAACCACCTTGCATGCTGTGGAAATCAGCAAATAGAGGTTGCAGCCTATGTCCTGTACTAATACTACAACAGATTTCAGAATCTAACATGAAGTATAGAAAAAGAAAAATGTTAGATGATCGTGCTTGATTTTGGTTCTTGGTGAGACGAAGGTGAAAGGACAATGAAGTACGCATAGGAGGGGCCAAGGGTGACTGTGCCTGGGTAGCTTAAAGGTGTAAAACTTGATAAGGAAGTAGCACCTGAAGTGGCCAGAAGATCCTAGGGATCTGAAAGAGTAAAAATGTGCTAGTTCAAGGATTTTATAAGCGACATTGCATGTGACAAGAGAAAAAGTTATAATAGTGAGCGTAATGGTCCATGGGTAAAGGAATGAGGTTGAAAGAGAATGCTTTGGTAAAGTCTGAATCTGTGCACAGTTGGGTTTGGAGGACAGAGAGGATGAAAGAGTGGCAACACTGGGTAATTTAAATTCATAGGTAGGTGATGGAAAAAGACCTGGCTTTGTTACTAGTATGGAAATCCTGGCGTAAATGATTATGCAAATGAACCTTATGGAAATTTATTGGAAAGGTCTTGATTGTTGGAAATACAAATTTCTGAAAAGGCATATCCATATGTATATTTAGGAAAAAGAAAATGTTGAAGAAAGAGTTTGCGAGACTATGTGTTAGTAAACACTTGATGGAAGATCAAGCTGATGGATTCACTGGAATAAAGAATAGTGAATGAAAGTAAGTCCCCTCATTTTGTGATTGAAACTTACAACATTAAGTTGTCGACGAAGAGGTGAAAATGGGGCTGTAAATGTAATCAAAGTAAGAGAATTTTATACAATTAAGAAGATGTAAGGAGAAGGGGATGGAAATTGGTCTAAGGTTCAAGAAGTATACGAGGAGTAAATGAGGATTATATAAAATTCATTACAGATAAACTAGGGTAGGAAAAGGGAAATACAATACATTAGACTGCAAATAGCAGAAGCTGTGAGTATAAATCAAGAAAGGACTGTGTTATACATACAGAGGAACACGAACTTCATCCTCCCTTCTTCAAGGAAGCCACAGGACATCTGAGAGAATCCGAAGGGAGGCACAAGCGGCAGAACACCCCTGGACAAGACTACTGACAAAGGAGCAAATCAAGACTATTGGCTAGAGGCGGGAAACACGCCCTTGCCCACGCCCTTGGATGTAAGTCTCGGCGTAAGACGTATCCTATGGAGCGTCAGGAAAGCCCATGCTATTGCCCAGACGTCCAACAAGAGAATGAGACCCGCAGACCAATAGAAATTCAGCATCTCAATGATGGCATGTGTGAAATTCAAACGTCCGCATGCAGTAATAAACAAGTAAAAAATATGCCGAAGTTCCTTCGGCGCAATCGAGTTTTCTGTACATCGCATGATCAAGGCCACCAAAGATAGATCTATCTTTCAGTAGTCGCGGTATAATGATGTAGGAGCCGCGTCCCATGAAACTTTAACTGTAGCCCGGTGATGGCCAGAAGCACGATTATGGCTAAATTTAACCTTGAATAAAATAAAAATTATTAAGGTTAAAGGGCTGCAATTTGGTATGTTTGATAACTGGAGGGTGGATGATCAACATACCAATTTGCAACCCTCTAGCCTCAGTAGCTTTTAAGATCTGACGGCGGTCAGAAAAAAGTGTGGACAGAAAAAGTGCGGACAGAAAAAAGTGTGGACAGACAGACAAAGCTGGCACAATAGTTTGCTTTTCAGAGAACTAAAATCGTGTATTTTCATTCATAATCTAGTCCTGATGAAGCCGCCGAGAGAGGTGGAGAAACAGTCCGTCAACTAGAAAAAGAAAAAGTAAATGGAAATAATTCTGAATGATTTTTCATTATTCCTGAGAAGCTTGCCAGAGGAGAAAAAGAAATACAGACTGATTGAAAATCTTGATAAGGAGATAGTATCTGCGAAAAATGCTGTTAACTTCAATAGAAATATGTATACATTATATATATATATATATATATATATATATATATATATATATATATATATATATACACATGATTTATTGGTCACACTTTACCACGGGCGAATTGTTTCGATTTTATTTCTAAGCCATTCACGAAGGACTGATACATAGTGTTAGAAATAACATATATATATATATATATATATATATATATATATATATATATATATATATATATATATATATATATATATATATATATATATATCAGAAATAGTACTGTCAAACCTACGCAACTATTTGAGACTACAGATCCACCACTGGCAGGTGTCAAAGGAATGGCTTCAAAGCTCATTTGGGCTAGCGTTAGAAATCACAATATACTCTCCAGGGACAATACCGACAAACATCCAGACCGTAAGAGATTACAAATCCACGCCTGACAGGTATCAGGGGGAGGGGGCAAAAAAACTTATTAGCACTACTGCCCCCTTACTGTTTGCAAATTTGGTAATCCTTTTTAATACATGACTACTGCCTTCCTTAAAATTTAAACAATTAACAACTTTGTTATGAAATTATAGAATTCAAGTTTATACACGCCTTGACTGATATGCATATTATGTCCATAACTTTCTTTTATAAAGCTAGAATCAATGATATTCCTTTCCGGTGCATTGTTAGAATACGATATTTTTTTGTCCCTCCCCAGTTGACAGCATGATTGTTTTACTAACATGTACAAAAATTCCACTGTTCACCTGTGCATATCTCAAACATCTTTTTATGACGTTCTGTTCTCTTTTCCAGAGCTTTACCCGTTTGACGAATATAAAAGTTGTCACAAAATGTACGAAGAATTTTATATACCCTTCCTTTAGCACTGTCGGCAGAGTTCTTTATAAGTACAGGTTTCATTGTTTTATTGCACTTAAATGCGACATTAACACCAAAATTTTTAAGAAGATGGGGGAAATCTTCCAAATTGTTATTATATGATAGTACAAGCAAATAGTTTGTGTTGTAAGGTTCTCTTTTGTTTTGATACAGAGTCCTTTTTGCCGCTTCTAATGCACTGTCTAATACACTCCGGATATTTCAGTTTCTTGCCTGTATTCTGATCTTATATATATATATATATATATATATATATATATATATATATATATATATATATATATATATATATATATATATATATATATATATATATGATAAATGAACAGGTACCACTGGGACGCGAACCCTTGACATGGACCCATTCAACGCTCCAGTAGACGTTACCACCGCGCGGTGGTAACGTCTACTGAGTCGTTGAATGGGTATATATATATATATATATATATATATATATATATATATATATATATATATATATATATATATATATATATATATATATATATATATACATACAAACATACAAGAATATATACATACATACACACACACGCACACACACATATATATATATGCATATGTATGTATGTATGTATGTATGTATGTATGTATGTATGTATGTTTATATAGTATATACTGTTGCGCTCATGTTTCCTTTTCGGTTCTTTTTTGCCTAAGTAATGGATTTACTTCAGTGCCATATACGAAAAGAATATTTTACCGCAAATGAATTTATCAGGCACTGCACTTTTTCAGTTTCTCTGTAGCTTTAGCGTTATTCTTACACCTTTTTTTGAGTTTTGCAGCAGAGATTTATAGTTTTTTTTTAAGCACATGCTTTCTAATTGACTGATTCAAGTGACGTTCACGTTAGGTATTACTGTGGCAAGAAGAAATTAGAACTGAAAACGTAGTTGAATGCCATCTCAGAACTTCTCATTTTCTCCCAAACTTCGACCTTTGCTTTATTTTGATTGTACTGACATTTCATTGCGGTCTGAAACACCCGCAATGACCTAAGTTTGGTCATAGTTGATCTCGAGTTTTTGTTCATTAGGTTACATCGTGACGAAGTCATGGGAAAAAATGATTTCTCGGAGTTAAAAACACGAATGTCACATTCAGTCGCCATCAAAAATATCTTTCAACGTTATTTGTTAGCTGAACGTGATTCATATTTTCCCTTAATGTGTCCGAGATTAGATATTAGATACACACGCTTAATTGTAAGTGGTCATCTCCTTATATATTTGCTTTTCCTTACAGTTAATTCCCAAAGCCTCCACGCCTACAGCATGAGCTTTCATCAAGGGGCATCACCACCGACGGCGTCAGGAACCACGGCGGGCTTCGCCATCGTCACGCCTCAACAACATGATCACGCCTTCGGGCAGGGGATCATCCCGTCAGCACCATAACGCCATCAGAGACCGTGAAGAATTTTGAACAACCGCCTATCAACCGCAAGTGTCATTGCCGGTGCATAAGGACTATGATTGGTGGCTGCTCGGGTTATACGCCCTGAGCCAACGCTGTCATTACTATGCCTGCAGGGTGGGACTCTGCCTTTGCGCGTGACGTCATCACACCGTAGAGTGCCGTCCCGGAGGGCGAAATGCTTGGTTCTTGAAGCAAACGGAGATGGCGCTATTTTCAATTTTTTACTAGGTATCTTTTAAAAGACATTGCTTAGTACTGTTAGGCTAAAAGGTCTTTTAATTAAATTCTGACAAAATCTTGGCTACTGTGTCAACAGAAAAGGCAGGAGGGATTAATGCTGGTGCCCTGAAATTACTTAACGAGTTCGGTTAACAGCAAAGTGACACCCACCCTTTTGAGCAACACCTTTCCTCGCCCTTTGTTTCTTTTTTCTGTGGGGTTAAAGCGAGTTCGTCGGTAGATGTCGACGGGTGACTTTAGGAGATTGCTTCTCGATGTCTGCATCTAAAAGCTGTCGTTATCGTTGCGTTTCAACGAGACATGACTTGTTATTTGCATCACAGGTTGACGCTTGTTGATGCGTTCTGCAAATATAACAGGTAATATCAGACTGAATGATGCGTTGTTAGAGCTCCTCTATTACGCTTTTCAGGTGTGAAAAAGGGAAAATGTTATTTGCCTTTGGGGATTATGGTGAAGCTCGAACGAATACACATCCGAAATTTCTCGTTCAAGGGCGCGTCGAGCAGATCGTTCGTTTGATGAGGAATCTGCAGGAGTGAATGCCACTGATTTAACGAACACCTTAGTAGCTGATAAATTTCCAGCTTGAGAATACCAGTTCTCGGTACTTGTATCTGGTTACTGCTTCGGAAACAAATTCTTCCTATCATCTGAAATGCCAACGTCGTGTTTTCTCTGACTGAATGAATACTGTGATCAACCCTTCGTGGATGCAGCTGGAGATTGGACGAACACATGGAACTAATTCAATTACCGGTTTTGTTTGCCTCCCCGTCCATCTTCTGATTCGTGTTCTCCCAAAGCGTGTGCGTGCGTGTGCGTGCGTGTGCGTGCGTGTGCGTGTACCTGTGAGTGCTTTTATGAATGCGTCGAGTCTTATTTTTGTCGGCTGATTTCTCTTCGCAAGTATAATTTACTCTGAGCCCCTTTTCAAAAATATATTTGTATAATTTTCAAAGAAACATGGCATCTCCCATTTCCACATTTCAACAGGAAAAGTTTGTAGAGTAGAGAAAACGTGACATTGTTTACAAGTGCGTGAATATTTTTGCGAGTGCTTGACAAGCATTGGGTCCTAATCTTTCTCTGTGATCTTATACTAAATTCAAGCTAAAACCTGTACCGGATGTGATGTTCCTAAACATGTAAAAGATTCACCCTCATTAATGCTCTCTTTATCTAATGTTTTTTATTCCCTCAGTGCTTTCCCTGTCATTATAAGTTTTGTTTTTCTCAGATTAGTTGTGAGTCCCATCTCTCCCTACATTTTACGCATCTTATTAAGCAGGTTTCTCAAACGTTGTGGACTTTTTCTGATTAAAACATCATCATCTGCATATTCTGAGTCTATCAGGTTTCTCTTGTTATTTATATGTAAACTTACATTTCCATTTCCGACCACTTCATGATCGAGTCTATGAGACGGGCAAACAGCAAAGGTTGAACATTTCCTAGGAGCAACCCACTAACTACTGCATTTTCAGTTGATAAGAACCCTTCCAACTGCCAACATAACGATGCATTTATTTCGTTCATGGATAATTTGTTAATTAACTTTACGTATTTAGCGGGAATACCACAGGGACCCAAAACCTTTCACAATATTGGTCTATGGACGCTGCGTAATGTCTTCTCGTGATCAAAAAAGGCCATCGAAAAGTGGTTTTTAAATTCTGTACCGCTGCACGATATATCTCTCCACACATACTTGATGGGCGCAATTCCTGCCTTTTCTAAAACCATATTGTTCAGCTCTAGGTCAGTGAAATTTCGTAACATTTACTGGAGACCAGACGACGAAGTGTTTACTTGAAAATAACTATATTCAATAGCACTTACAAGTAATATTTGCGGCAAGTAGCATTAGGGACTCAAGAGTAAGTACAGCGATTTACTTGGAGAACGTCGCTCTTGGGTAGATGCATTTCTTACGTAACGTGACGACAAAACAAGAAATTGCAACAAACACTGAATGTGCTCTGTATTCACTAAAAGTATGAGGTATCTGAGCCGGGTAATTAATAATGTTATAGAGCAAGAAACATTTTATCTTTCGGTTTAACCAAAAGATTTGACGAAAAAGCTAAGCAGACCAATAAGGGAAACTGAACGATAGAGGGAAGTATGAACTGTCTCGATAAATATAAATTTATAGCGTAGGCTTTTGCTAGCCACTGCAAATTTTATCAGTCTGATAAAGCCAGCAGTGGTTAGGGAAAACATACTTGCTGTATGAATATACATTTCTCCTTCTTTCTATAAACCCAAGTACAACACTGAACCGATGCCTTAGAATAAGTTCTTATGTTTAAATGGTGAGCATAACCCATCCATGGCCACATTACAATCTAAATTGAGTAGTAAAATTGATTTTTGTCATTTTCATCATTTGAAAGAACTTGAGCAATTGTATGACATCATAGCTGATTTACTTGGATGAAATAGGTTTTATCCTCTTGCCTGCATTTATTAGCAGCAAAATGTTTTGATACATAATTTGCAGTTCTTTCTGCAACATATTGCTAGAAGACAAATTTTGACTAAGAATTTAATCGGACGGTGTTGGAGATTAACCAATTACTATATTCTTTATCATTCAGATTTTATTTTTATTAAATGCCCTTTATAGATGTATACAGCGTTTTTACTGATAACGAATCCAACTGAGCATCACGTTTTATTTGTAAACATCAAGAGCCAAATTTAATTGAATTTTATATAGTTTACAAATGGTGCGTTCTTACATTATTACTTTTTGTGAAGGAATCATGGTTTGTATGCGCTTTCCTTGCTCAGAGTTAAACCTCTTCCCCGATACATAATTAGCGTAGTCTGGATACTGTAATTACTAGTTTTTATTGATGTAAGTCCTGTTATGAATTTGCATTTACAAGTCCAGTAACATGCTTAAAAATGCATATATTATTTTTCATCAATGAATCGATTTCCACTAAGAAATTTACTCTGAAAAAAAAAATTGAAAATATTTACTGCCAAAAAGCACCTTTGTAACGGCTGGATCAAGGATGAATCTTCTGTGCAAGATAATTTCCTCTCTCAGCCTTAAAAAGCACCTTTGTAACGGCTGGATCAAGGATGAATCTTCCGTGCAAGATAATTTCCTCTATCAGCGTTAAATGAATTGCCATGAATAAACATTCAACAAATTAAATTTCAACGAATTTAATGAAGTTAGGGAGAACATATATGGACACCCTGTGACACGCAGGAAAAGGAAAGAAAGCTGACAGTTGTGGCTTACAAGAATCTTTCCACCTCTCTAGTGAATGGGCATGTCAGCTGTCACTTGTCTTTGGTGTCTATTGTGACATTTCAGAGAATCTTTAGGGTTTATTGCCTTTGATCCGTAACGTATAATAAAGCTTTCAAGGGCACAGATGATAATCACAATAGGTGGACTTCACATCGCAACAGCTATCACTTAACTGAATACTTAACAAGGAGACTTTGACAACATTGGTTCAGGGGTTCAGACAGTTTCTCTCTCTCTCTCTCTCTCTCTCTCTCTCTCTCTCTCTCTCTCTCTCTCTCTCTCTCTCTCTCTCCAGATGGAGAACGTTAATTTGAGGATTGCATATGGGAAATTCTACAGAGAGAGAGAGAGAGAGAGAGAGAGAGAGAGAGAGAGAGAGAGAGTCGCCGAACCATCTTAACGATGTCCAGAAATTGCCCCTTTCCACCTGTCATTGACAATGGAGGAGTGTCTCAGCCTGTCAGCTAAGACGATGAATTCATCAAGTGCGGTATTTTTTAAGTTGGATTAAAGATGTAAGGCTTTATATGGGTTTTGAAAGAAAAAGAGATCACAGTAACTTCTCTCTCTCTCTCTCTCTCTCTCTCTCTCTCTCTCTCTCTCTCTCTCTCTGGCTATTATTTGATGATTTTATCTCAGGTGGAAGAAAATGAAAATGGCCTGCTCTCGCCTAGACATTGATAGTCGCAGGCAATTCCCATTTTAGTAAATGATAAATAGATGGATAGATAGCTATTATTACCTAGTCATCACTTTTTTCAGATGATTAAATATTTTTTGCTTAATTTTCTTCCCTTACCTCCTTTTCGTTTCTCTCTCTCTCTCTCTCTCTCTCTCTCTCTCTCTCTCTCTCTCTCTCTCTCTCTCTCTCTCTGAGAGGTCTGAATAGTAATGTCAGAATTCGATTCTCGTGCATATGGTATCGAGGACATGCAATTCCTAAAGAAATTTTTGTCAAATGTTCTCCTCATATATTTTCTTTGGGATGTTGTGTTCAAGTACAGGGCACATCCATATAGTTTGGGAAGACAGAAAGTTAAGTATTCCATGTGGCAAGTACAAAAATTTGCTTGTAAAGTAATTTGGCTATCATGAACAGCAGTAATCCTTCCTTTATGCATGAAACTGTAAATGGTTACCAGCGTCAGCTGAGCTCAAGAAACAGGAATGAAACTTTACATCTCATCACTACAAAAACCTTTGGTACACTGAAAACCGGAACGCTCTTCCCTTCTGGTGCTAAGACAGTATACAGTATGTATGTATGTATGTATGTATGTATGTATGTATGTATGTATGTATGTATGTATGTATGTATGTGTGTATGTATATATGTATATATATATATATATATATATATATATATATATATATATATATATATATATATATATGAAATTTTTTTATCACATCACTGTGAAAATTCTTTTACGCACAAACATTAAGCTACAAATTTCATTTAATACCCCATTCACTCTCCCTCGGAAATGATATCGAAGGGGAATTATAACTGATAAGTGATATTCACCTGATGGTCTCGAACCACCGATGGCAGCTATCTCTGAATTCAGAGATACGAACAGCTACTTATTAATTATAATTCTGCTTCGGTATTACTTCCGAAATTTGTAGCTCAATGTTTGTATATATATATATATATATATATATATATATATATATATATATATATATATATATATATATATAAACACATATGTCTATGTATGAGTCTATGTGTATATTTGTGTGTTATTTGATTTCTATTACCATTGTAGGACAGTCCTCCACCATTCACTTAAGATCACACGAGAGCGCAGAAAGGAAATAAATTTCTGACTAATTTCATGTCTCGGCTATTTTCATTTTTTTGGTTTTCGAAACGAGTTGTTGATGTCTCTGATTTATCTAAAGATCTACCTACCTATTTTTTTCCCCGGTATCATTACCGTTACTGCTGTTCTTCAAGTCGTTTTTTACTCTTATGTTTTCTGTGATATGCATAGAGAGTTCTTTTCACGTATTCTAATATTTAAAACTATTGCAGGATTTTCAAATGTATTTGCCTCATCGCCATGTTACGTACATGAATGCGCGCATGCGCGATGCACTGGGAGAAAAAGAAAGCAAAAAGTGGAGCAGCACTCCAGGGGGAACTTCGCTCCATCAGCCATGTTGTTTAAATGTGTGACTTCTCTCTGTCACATTCAAGAGCAGTTCTTGGGAAAAAAATTAAGTATACCTTAGTTTAACCAGACCACTGGGCTGATTAACAGCTCTCCTAGAGAGGGCTGGCCCGAAGGATTAGACTTATTTTACGTGGCTAGGAACCAATTGGTTACCTAGCAACGGGACCTACAGCTTATCGTGGAATGCGCACCACATTATAGCGAGAAATGAATTTCTATCACCAGAAATAAATTCCTCTTATTCTTCGTTGGCCGGTCGGAGATTCAAACTCGCGGCCAGCAGAGTGCTAGCTGAGAACGGAACTCACTCACCCAACGAGGAACTAACGGGACCTACAGCTTATTGTGGAATCCGAACCACATTATACCAAGAAATGAATTTCTATCACCAGAAATAAATTCCTCTAATTCTTCGTTGGCCGGCCGGAGACTCGAACTCGGGCCTAGCAGAGTGCTAGCCGGGAACCCTACCGACTCGTCCAACGAGGAACTAAAGCAGTTCTTGGAAGTGCTCAGTACACTTGGCAGAGAGAAAAATGTGAGGACAAAAGAGAAAAATTGAATGTGAGAAATGAGGACCTGTGTGTTCCTTTGTGCGTGTGTTTATGTGTTGAAAGGCTGTGCGGCGGTGTGGGTTTGTCTGACACCGTAACAAATTTGTATTGAGGCTGGGACTGGAAAAAGAGTGTCATATAGAGTTGATAACAGTCAATTAGAATGACAGCAGTAGAATGGAATACCTCCTTTTCTCTTTCTGTTCCTGTCTCTCAAAACGAACAATCGCTGTCTCTGTTATTTTCGGAAAATAGCTTTTGTTGTCATGACCGACCCTCTCTCGCTCTCTCTCTCTCCTAGATTACATGGCTCATGCTACGTGTTTAATCCCCCCCCACCTCTACCCCCCAATCCCCACCCCGGCTCCATTTCCCTGTTCTTCTTTGTGCTTTCTAAGCACCGATTAAACTTATCCATAGTCGAGGTTGTGAGACCGCTTGCTACGGGAAATTTCAAACGGATTCGTGGTGAGAGCTTTCTTCCCAGGGAGAGATAGGACAGTTATATGTATAAATAAATAACTCTCCTGTATTTTCTCTAAATACTGAAGGTTCTATTTGCAGCGTAAGCGGACATTTATGTTCTATCAAATGAGTAGATTAGTAGAATGAGTAAGAACCATATGTAATGCATACGTAAAAATGAACGCCTTTGCAAAGGCAGACTACATAATATTTGGACTCCATTCTAGCTCATCATCGGAAGTAGCAGTGGTGAATTTATTGCTCCTGAGGAATTTTTGATGAGTTCTGAGTAATGTTTTCTTTCATAAGTCACGTTTAATAGCATTTCATTACCCTGAAGTATTTGCTGATTTTGAATTATATGCAATACTGAGAAGTAAGGTGATATATCTTATTTTGTATGAAATAACCGATTACACTACTTTTGTTAATATATTTGTAAGATACATTATGACGGGACATCAAACGTCAATACCCGGCAACATATGTTTATTTGTTGATTTGTCCGTATACTTATTCATTATTTTCATCTACATAATAATCTTTGCTCGTTTTTTCTCTTTTCGTAATCGGCCTTCTATTATATATATATATATATATATATATATATATATATATATATATATATATATATGTATATATATATATATATATATATATATATATATATATATATATATATATATATATATATATATATTTATATATATACATATATGTATACATACATATATATATATATATATATATATATATATATATATATATATATATATATATATATATATATATATATATATATATATATATGTATGTATGTTATGAGTGTTTTGCCACATTAACTTTGAGCATTTTAATATTATTTTCTTTTTTAATATCATGATTCAATTGTTTTCTTTATTCACAATTACTAGCAAAGTGAATTCAAGTCCATCTCTCGATTCGCCTACTTTAGCGCCTTCGCAAAAAATAAACGAAACCGATAAGTGGTAATGTAACGAAGACAAATAGTTCGACCAGTGAAGTCTAATATTTTTCACCCAATATCCGATTAAGCTAATATATGCGGTAAGCTTAGATTATACATATTTTGCAAAATATTCCGCCAATTATTAGGCAAATCATGAATATGGAGCAAGAGAGAGAGAGAGAGAGAGAGAGAGAGAGAGAGAGAGAGAGAGAGAGAGATAGAACGCAAAAAAGATTCGTTTTTTAAAGAAAAATGCATTACTAATGTTTCAAGAACAAGAGTTCTATTGAAAGGAAATAAAGGATAATATATGAAATGTCACACTTTATTTACTCCTTCCAAGTTCTCCTTTTTCAAGGTATGTTCAATTTTTGTAATGAAAAACACGTTTTCAGTGGGTTTCCGACTTCTTGTGGAAATGGTAAAATAACACTTTCTCCTCCCCTTCCCTAAGAGGAGAAAGATTGACCTAGTACAGTACGAATGAAAGACAGATATATTAAATGGATTTATACAAAGGTTGCCCACAGTAACGTGGCTTATCATGCGATGGCTAGTTGATAAACATCGCGAATAATAAGATAGGACTGATTCCCGTGGCACACACTCAAAGAAGTAATCTTCGTTTATAAAATGCAAGATTAGTAACACACTTTAGTTGATTCAGTAGCTGAATTCATATCAATGCAGAAGGCATCACTCATACAGAGGTTATTTGTATGCCCTAAAAGTATCCCCATTTGAAACTATATTAATGTAATCGAGGTTGCCATGTTTTGAAATTTGGGAGAGCTTGACAACCTGCTGATCTCATTAGATTTCGTGAGAAGAGAGTTGAAAGGACGCCATCGGATGGGAGAAAAACAGGAAGGAAAAGTTGTTTGGTAAAGCAACCTGACTCCAGTTTCAAAACGGTAAGATACGAATCATTCCTGTGATAATATTATCTTAACTCATTGCTTTCCATAGTACATTTCTGTAACAGTAATTATTATTCAAGCGTCTGAAACTGCAAAAAGAGAGTTTATTCAAGGTACATATTGTTTAATATGTATAACTGTTTATGAAGCTGTATGTACGTACATGTATTTACAATCGGCGACCTTTGGCAAGATAGGTGGAATGACGATCTTGATCTCTCCGGCCATCATTGCGATCCAAGATTCACACCAAATTATTCACCTCCGCAAGGTGCAATTTCCTGTTTCTCCTCATCCTGAGAAATGCAATTGTTTCAGGTGTCAGTTGTTTTGAATGATGTTTTGATATCACGGTGGTGTTTTCACGTTTGCTCCTCTCTTATTCGCCTGAAACGCTTTGATGAGCTTTCCCGGGAATTGTGACTCTTGCGGCCAATCACAGGTCGTGCAACGAAAAATAGCTCTCAGGAAGTCGTCCATCTCTGCGTGATTGGCTAACTAGCTGGAATCAAGGTTAGTCATTGGCCAGTCGGCAGAATGAGCGGGAAATGTCCATGATGAAGTCATATTTTCTTCTAAACATGTGGCAAAGGAGGAAAATTTCCCCATGTTACAAATTCCTCTGTGTTTTTATTAATTAGGATAAAGTGGTAAGGGGCAAACTACGTAGAATTTACTACATCGGTTGGAAGCACAAATGACCATGAAGTGGTTGCCGCAGTGCAAATAGAAAAACCAGACAGAAATAAAAGATAGGCTGAATATTATCCAGACAATGACGCGACATATTGCAGGTACTGAAATCACCTAGATATAATACTCATGAAGTCACACTTCATGGGAGACTAGTTAGGTCATCAGGTCCTTATATATATATATATATATATATATATATATATATATATATATATATATATATATATATATATATATATATATATATATATATATATATATATATATATATATATATATATATATATATATATATATATATATATATATATATATATATATATATACATATATACATATATATATGTATATGATATATATACATATATATATGTATGTATATGTATATATATATATATATATATATATATATATATATATATATATATATATATATATATATATATATATACATACATATACATATATATATATGTATATGATATATATATATATATACACATACATATATTGCCACCTGTAAGTTGTCTTAGAGGTATTGTCTTAAGGTATTTTGCCCATCGCAAACTTAGGCCAGCAGCATACGTGAACCTGATGATCTGACCAGTGGCATACCTGATCTTCCTTAGGCCCTCTTTCAGAGTTCCTCATGTAGGTCTGAATAAAGGAAAACCCTGGTGGAGCCATCATTTGGCCAGAATATGAGCTAGAAGAAGCAGCAGTCAGAGGCAAACGGGTTGCAGCCCCACATGAAGGACTGGCCAATACTGATTCCAGCACGGCAGTCTGAACAATATCAGACCGAAAGTCCAAGAAGAGGTGCCTTTGATCTTCACTTTCCTTCACAACATGACTACTCTCTCCCACCATGAGCCAGCTCATCCTAGTGCCATCTTCAGATGTGGAAGACCTACGCATCAAGGAAGTGCCGCGATACCACTAGAACCACAGAAGCCGGAAAAGTTAAGTACCAAATTGAAACGGCTGGGCCAAGGCAGGAGTGAAAGGGGGCATTTAAGTGATCTGTTCGTTCAGAAAGCGGAACAAACAATGCTAGATTTTATTCTGACTTGCAAAAGAAATTTCTAAAAGAGAAAAACGTTGCTAAGGTTCATGAATATGATGGTAAGAGAAATGATTCATGTTTCAAGATATCTCTACAACAGAAAATGTCCAAAGTAAATATTTGAATTTTCTTGATTATTATTAGATGTTATAGCAGCTAAGTTTGCCTTACAGAATCATATAGCCATACAGTTTACGAATGCTTTTTGAGCAATTAAATACTGAAAGTTAAATATCCGTTGCAGATAAAATAGGTTTGTGTATTTCATATAACATTGTGAAATCTCTCTTCTCTGTGTTGTTATCTGTGTTCTACAAAAGAAATAATCCCCAGTGAATTGCTGTTGCAGTTATAAAAGTAAATAGTACCAATTCTGATAATCATATATGAGAGGGAAAATTAAACTCCTCTAGTATATACCAATTTGAGATGGAATGACTCATGGTAACTTGTTGCTCTTTAAGTGTCATGTACTACAAACTGCGCTGTGTTAACCTAAGTGTTTTATCAGCTGATTAGATCAGGGGAGTGCCTGAATTGCAAGCATGGATTAACCTTGATATTCAGGATATTCATGATGTGCATATTTGTCACTAAGTAATTATGGTTCAATTAAAGAGTGCGTGTTGTTCCTAAGCAAAAGAACTGTTGCTATTTTACATTAATGTTCAGTCCTGTGGGAAATGTATCTGGAATTATTCAGTGCTTTAAAGTCTTTTATATGAGACATTTTAATTTTGCATTATTTTAAACACTACCTAAACTGTCTGTAATTACTCAGTAATTTTAAAATCTTTCTTATTTGTTAGAGATCCTATTATAATAATATTGCCCTTTATTTCTTTAGTGAATAATGTAAAGAATCCCATTTTCTTTTTTGTTTTTTTGTCGATTAATGTTAATTTCCACAGGTTAATTTAAGCGAGACTTCCTTCCTAAAGTTTAAATATTTTCGCTTCTGATTTAGTTGTGCACTAGTCTAATGTGTCATTCTACTCCTTATGCCTCTCTTTTGTGTGCTCATTTTGACGCCTTTTGTTTATTTGCTGAATATTTTGTTGAGTGCAGAACTTGAGAGCTCTGCTGAAAAGACCTTGGTCTAACTCCAAATTAGAAATAGTGTGCAATGCCATGATACGAAGGGATAGGAATTCCTGTTCCTGAGGACATCCTTTAGAGTTCACTTACAAATGATAGAGAAATAAAGAGAGAAGGAGATAGTGAACGAATGGAACAGGTGTAATATCCCTTCTAAGTGAATAAGATAGAAATATTCACTGAGAAGGGATAATTCGAATGAAATGCTGTCAATTGGGTCATTACTGAGTCGAGAAGTTGGGGAAAACACGCTGGTATGCAAGCAGTTAGCTTGCCCAGGTAATTCCCTGGGTGCAGTTGCCCTCAGGTTCCAACTTCTTTTATGACTTGTATGGCCTAGGAGGCAGCTCCCTTGCCTTTCAATTGAAAGACCTGGGTTCGATCCGGATGTGAGTCAGAAATTCATTTCTGTACCACACGTGATTGTGTGTTGATTATTTCTATATACATATATATATATATATATATATATATATATATATATATATATATATATATATCTACATTTGTCCTTATTTTGTGGAATTTCTGAATTCTTTCATTTCTACTTAGGCCTATCATTTGACCGGCTTTTATGAAATGAACTGAATATATAACGCCTATTTTTGTATGACTTACTATCTAAGCTTGTAAAGAATTAAAACGGGCAAGAAGCTTAACATTAACTTAGTTCACCTCCATAAGGCTTACCATGTATTTACTGGATGCCAGCGATGAAGAAGACTTATAGCTCATCAGTGGAGAAAGTCTTCTAATCACAGAAGATAACTTTCTTCGAGAAATCATCAGCTGTTGGATAATATAGCAAAGGAAGGAATACGATGAACATCCTAGCCTCATGTAGCCTGTTACGACGGATGGTTTGGGCATCAACTTGAAGGGCATATTCTCCCTTCACAGCAACTGAGGTTGTCAGGGGAATCAGGCGAGCGAGCTGCCTAACGATCAACCGATTATTTTCTCCAACAGTGGTGCACCTACGCAAGGGGTCGTCCACTTTCTTCGGCATATTTTCTCTCTGTTGTATCCGTCATTACATGGTTGTTCTATTTATGCCAAGCAATATCTCTGACAGAAACATTAACCTTATGCATGCCAAAGATCGATAACCTTAGAGATAATGTGGTGCGGCTGCGTCTGTTGTCCATCTTATCGGTGCAAGCGACGACGCCGTTTAACTTTTCCTCCCAAGTGTGACGTCACACGATAACCTGCGAGGTTATGAGATTTTTTTTGCTATTGTTTTGGAAAGTGATTATGGTAGATTTATTTCTTTGTTTAGTAATGTAATTTCCTTGATGATCATTCAATATTATTTTCGTTAATATGCTTTATACTTGGATTCGCATTATAGTTTTATCATTGACTGTTTTTGACCCAAACATCTGGCACGAAGTTTTGAAAATATTTCGTCATTTTTAATAATATGGATTTTTACTCACCATCTCTCTTTTTATATTGTTATCCGTATGATTAATAAGGATAACAGAGTTAAAAAAAAACACTTCCTTGTGTATATCAAAAGAATTAATTATTGTTAGGTGAACGGAAACTCCTGGAGGATGTTGCAATATTGTTTGGAGTGACTGTACGTTGTGCAGCTTATAATTCCAGAAATTGTTACAGGAATTGTTCAAAAGAAATTAAAATAACAAAATATTATGATTAAGCAAAACATACAAAATTGTATTTGTCCATGATTTTGTGCTAGTCAGACAAATGTCTTGTTAGCAAAACATAAGCATTTTCTGTTAACAGGTTTTACATTTTAAGCATATTATTGTGGCACATAAGTACAATGTCGATTTCAGTTTTTAAATCAGAATATTATTAACCGTATATATACATATATATATATATATATATATATATATATGTGTGTGTGTGTGTCATATAATATAAAATAAAAAAGTTTGAGCTCTTACCAAAAATGCTTTGTGGTCGGTAGGACTGAAGGTCATAAACTAGTTGTGTCAACAAGCCTCTTTTTTAAACATGTCACTGTGACTTATAAGGACTCCTGACGTTGTTTGTCAGTCGTGAAGAATTGTTAGCGGTTGGTAGGCCTGTAGGATACTATCAATTTTAAACATATAAAAAAGGGTTTCCGACCAATATGCATTTATTTTAGGACAACTTGAAGAAAGCATGGAAAACAACTTCTGTTTTATCTTTCAAAGTCAAATTAGTTGTATTTTTTTTATAAGTGTTACAAATGCCTATTTAATTTGTTTTCATCAAACGATATGTTTCTTAGATTGGTAATAGCAAGAAAAGGAAGTTAGGAAGCCTAGGCCTTCAAACTACTCATTTGATAAACTTTATTCGAAGCACAATTTAAATTCGACTATATAGAAATAACTTCTCTATGGTAAAAGTTACCGAATCACCAAGCCAAAGAAAAAATTACCCTTCAGAAATGGTAAATACAAGGAAAACAAAATGGGTCAAACAAATGTTAGGCCTATACCTATTGATTCAGCATTTATTTTTATTGCTTAGTCCTTGTTTTATGAATAATTTTGCTCCGAAACCTTAAAACTGGAAAAAATTACTTTGCCAGCATTTTATGTCGTCGGTTAATTTGCAAGAAGCTGAGCATAGAAGGAGGAATCATATTTCGCAAACCATTGCTCACGAAAATACCAAAGAAGCTGCAGTTTATTAAATGAATGAAATACCGCCTTCACAGTGATGCCAGTTTTTGCTTGCCATTAAAAATAACTGGGGGTAGGTATGTCTAGAAGCTACTGTTTGTGTTAGGTTTTCCAGCTGTAAACCTATAACGGTGATTGATGCGTGTGGGCAATAGTTGTGTTTGTTTATTATATATATATATATATATATATATATATATATATATATATATATATATATATATATATATATATATGTGTGTGTGTGTGTGTGTGTGTGTGTACACAAATTGTATGTGCGTTTTCAGTAAGATATCTCGGCACCCCATAAAATATATAAAATTACAAAACGCAAAACTCACCGCTTTCAAAAAGAATGAAAGAAAGACGACAGAAGTGGGCAAGAGTAACGAAATACCAAAAACTACCAATTTACCATTCTTTCTCCTATCCTGTTTTACAGTTCCTTGTACTTTTTTTTTTTTATTAGATTGGAGTCTGGGCAGGAGGTGCTCGATAATAGCCACCTGCAAGAGCTAGTTATCACAACTAACCACACACCGCATCGCACACAGACCTGAAAAACCTATCATAAACTCATCAACTTCCTGTGCAACTACCTGCTCTCTCACTGCGGTTAATTTCCACGGTGGGCAAGGCAAACCACAGTCATCATGTTTACATTACTCCAGTGCCCGTGGAAGGTAGGAACCATAAGTGAAATCCATTGATAGATAAACAGGAAGTAGGTGGATAGAGAAAGGTCAACTAGGAAAGAAGTAGAGAGAGAGAGAGAGAGAGAGAGAGAGAGAGAGAGAGAGAGAGAGAGAGAGATTGACTATGACGTAACGACAAAACCTGAAATTTATCCTGTCCACTATAAAATTCTTCATCATCCCAAATTGGTTCCCAGCGACTTTCCTTAAGCATTCAGCGGTACAATAAAATCTCTGGGAATATTAGTAGCAATAAACCATTGCTCTATAAAAGTATGGTAATGACTAATAACGTACGTGACAACGCTTTGCATTTGATACCCTCCACCTCTGATTCCATCTAATACGAAGGCTGAAACCTTTACAAAAAAAAAAAAAAAAAAAAAAATAAGCAATCACATACACCCCATACCGCTTACTACTACGGTTGTAGAGAATAGAACTACCTGGTTACATCTGCCTCAGGATGTGCTAGTAAAAGTGGTTACATGTTTTATATTGTATCTCTGGGCCGAGGAACCGCCTGTAGAAGGGTGATGGACTCCAAGGTTGGAGGAAACGTTCCCTAGAGGTGCCTCCTGTGAAAGCTGATGCAATCAAACTTAATCATTTGCATTTTTTGACTCCACTAAGATTTCAGAAAAATAAGATAATAGCCTTGTATCTTTCCTTGGTGTGAGATTCTTCAAATATCTAGGGACATGATGTTTTCAGCTCACGCTGTGTACTTCTTGCCAAATAAACAAGAAATACAGATCAAAAGAGAAATGTATAAAAATCTTGGTGCTTTGGATGCACTGGAATAAATGTGGGAGCAGATGCGAAGGAACGGGAAATTAAAAGAGTGATTGTCTAGGGTAAATGAACTATGCAGAGTTACCGAAAAGGTTTCTGCTGTGTGACGTAAACTGGCTACATGAAAGAATGCAATATATTAGACTGGGGACGGTATTTGTAAGTTGAGTATGTTAGGAAATAAGAATGGCAGCGACAGAAATTTTCTGGTTGAGTCTAAATCTGTATTTAGAAAGTAAGGGAGAATTGTTGTGCTCAGATACTCAAAGAGAAGGGTGGATATCAGGGCAAGAAGTGACTTAGTTGATATAACTGACACTACTGGGGTAGATGTGATGGGAGGTTTGGAAATTTGTTAGGAAACGGGCTATATTAATAGGACAGGGTTTCCACAAAGATGAATATTCATAGGATTATGATGGAGAGGAAGAATAATCAGAGTAAGACACTGTATATGAAAAGAAAATGAGAACAGCAAATTCAGAGAGGTTGAATAAAAAAGGGTATAGGATTAAAGATCCCAGGCTAGAGTTACGGAATCAGCAAGTAGTACTGTGTGTACAGGGTAATAGGAGGAAACAAAAGATAATGAATAAACAGATAAATAAAACAGATAAATAAACAGAGAAAAGGAGTTCTGTGAACTTCAGTTGCCAGGCAATACAAATAATCAGGATCAAGAAGATGAAAAGTTAGAAGTCAACCTAAAAAAATACTTTAGGGTGACAAATACAAAAAGAGTACCTAAACTGATCTTAGAATAACAGATGTACATGAAGAGTTATCTGGAAAAACTGACGTCTATCAACGGTGTACGTGTTTTATTTAGAAAAAAAAAAAAAAAATAGAAGATCTCTCTGAATAATGCAAGAGTAGATGGGGTCAATGCGATCATGAAAACGTCCTGTGGAAATGATTGTTGAGGATCAAATGAGTGCAAACAAGTTTGAAGGGCAGGCACGTCTTTGTTTGTTAATGGGAGTACAAATGGAATGCTGCATAATGATGCTGATAATGTAATTAAATGACTGACCAGGATGTGAAAGGTATATGTAGTTGAGGGATAGATAAAAACGACTGGGTTATTTTTAATGTGAGGAATAATTTGCCCTTCAAAAAGTTGGAAAGTTATAAAATGATGGAGGTATAACATTTCATCGTATACCTCGGAAGGCTTATAGTACTGCTTCATTTAAGAAGGTAAAATATACAAAAAATAAAAAAAAATTGTATATATACAGTATATATGTATGTGTGTGTGTGTGTGTGTGTGTGTGAGAGATTGACTGAAGTATGCACATTAACTTTGTATAGAAACTGCTGTATAAAAAGGTTATAAGTACCTGGGAAAACTGTACAAGGCAAATGTAAAACCGCGTGAAAACTCATGATAGAATTGATAAAATGCAGTATGGATGGTATTGAGAAAGTACTGTGTTTGAATATTGTTGGGAGCTACTGGAAAATTATATGATGAAACTAATGTTAAAATACTTTAGCGGAGAGGGTTTGGGTAAAAGTTACTAGGACTAATGGCCTGTTATCAATTGGCAATATTTTTAATAAAAATTAAAATCATATGAAACTTTTGACAAGTTCTATAGTATTACTTGAGAGAGAGAGAGAGAGAGAGAGAGAGAGAGAGAGAGAGAGAGAGAGAGAGAGAGAGAGAGAGAGAACTTTTCAAAGTGATTATGTTGGAGGACATTTAGTGCAGGCGCTGTTTCAGTGCAGTTCCATAAACCCGAGAATGAATTAAAGGTTTACAAGAACTGTAAATGTCTTGGCAGTAGATTAATTTCGGAAAGGATATACGTATCATTCATAAATGTACAGAATATGGACATAAATTCTGATGTCGAATACACTGTATATTCCGCTTTTATTAACAATATTATGTTTACAAAGGTGATGTAAGTAAGTATACCTTAATTTAACCAGACCACTGGGGTGATTAACAGCTCTCCTAGGGCTGGCCCGAAGGATTAGACTTATTTTACGTGGCTAAGAACCAGCTGGTTACCTAGCAACGGGACCTACAGCTTATTGTGGAATCCGAACGACATTATACCGAGAAATGAATTTCTATCACCAGAAATGAATTCCTCCAATTCTTCATTGACCGGTCGGAGACTCGAACTCGGGCCTAGCAGAGTGCTAGCCGAGAACTCTGCCGATTCGTCCAACGAGGAACTACAAAGGTGACGTAACTGATTAACATTTTGAAATTATACGACTAATGGATAGACTCATTGCTTAGATATTGCCTTTACTAGGAACATGGATTTATCCAGAATATCTTGATTCCGATCATTATTGGTAAAACTCTGATTGTGGTCATCTCATTGCCTCGACTAAGTTGCCCTCAGATGCAACGGGTGATCAACATGAACGGTTATCCCAATGGCTCCGAGGGGTCATTGAGAGTTACTCACGAATTAATATCATTATATATCAGTATTGGTAAAAGGATAATATTATTTCTCTTTTCAGGTGTAATGTGTTTTTCGTAATTGCTCGGTAATTGAGATCTCTTTTTTGGCCCCAGAGTCATGGAATCAATGCTGATGTGATTATAGAGATAATAGAAATAATTACAGCGTATTAACTGATGATGGCCTCTACTTTGAAAGCTGAGATGAACAGATTGATGAACAAACTGGCACACAGATAGAAAGGACGATATATTTTTGTTTCAAGGAAATGTTCGTAATTCTTCATTTCCATCATTTATATATATATATATATATATATATATATATATATATATATATATATATATATATATATATATCTATATATATATATATATATATATGTATGCATATATATATATATATATATATATATATATATATATATATATATATATATATATACAAACATATATATAAACAGTATATGTGTGTGTGTGTTTGTGTGTGCGTGTGTTGTAAAATATTTGGCATATGGGGAAAATTAGTCAGCTTAGTACAATTAAGCAAATGGATATGAACAGGCTGGTAAAATGCGTATATAATCGGAATTTTGGAAGTCAGAAGTAAAGAAAAACTGATATAGAGGTGGTAGAGAGAGAGAGAAAGAGGAGTTGGAACGGAAGGTCTTCAGCACCCAGGAACCGCGAGAATGTGCAAGAAAGGTGAGAGGCCCACTGTGTCGCGGCTGGGTTTGACGTGCTGTTGATGAAGTTTCTTTAAAAATTTAATAGTAACTGTAGCTGTGGACGTTTGTTTATGATTTATTAATCTTTCTATAATCAGTTAAAGAATGAACATAAAAATAATTGATTTCTTGTTTTTTTTTTAACTTGGTTAATACTTTCTTACAGAGTTTTTTAGTCCTTATGTTTGAAATAATTCCAGTTATGAAAGGAGACCGGTTTATAAAAGAATAAAATAAATAAGAAGGTAATAATAGCATATGAAAATTATGAACGAATAAAATAGAAAAAACAGTGCACTTAGAAATAAAAGTAACAAGAAAGAAAGAACAGTAAAGGTGTACAACAAAAACGGTAAAAATTAAGAGATTAAAAAGTTTTTCATATGATTGCACCAGAATATTGTATAACGGTAAAGTTACCAAAAAATAAAATGCCATAAAATTATTGGTGCTATTTTGTCAGCCATTTTCAGTTGTAACTGTATGAGCTGACTGGCCTAGAAGAATTTCTTGTTGTAGGTTGTGTGAAATTTCTGTGAAGGAGTAGAAAGAATGGTCTGCAAAAAACGACTTGGTAAAGCGAGGAAGAAGTAAGGAAAATCATGAACCAACTTTACTGAAGAGGACGAGAAGCTGGTTTGAAGAGGAACTCACTACCGGCAATAGAAGACCGAAAGATTCAGGATAATAACGAGCAAGAGTAAAAAAAAAAAAAAAAAAAAAAAAAAAAAAAAAAAAAACGCTGTAGCTACTCCACAGGTCGTCTGCCAGGAATGAGTAGCCTACAGAAGCACTTATCAACCTAATAAGGCAAAATCTTACAAAGCACCAACAAAAACATTCACTTATGCCAACAAATCTAAAAAAAAAACTTAAAAACAGAAGCCCTGACGGGCGGTAACCTTCACTATGGATCAAAAATCTCTTTCACTTGAGGTCGGTCATATGGACTAAAAAAAATCTACTATCTAATAGGAATTCTTCCGCAGCAGCACCATGGTGAAAGAGCGGTGGAAGGCGGAGGATAAATATAATCAACCCGTAGGGTGACGATGCTGCATCCTATGTAATAATGGACAGGGCTGAATCTGCCAAAAACTCATTTATACCCTTGGAGACCATATAAAATTTAGGAAGCTTGAAAAGCCAATCAGAAACTACTATACTTATGCATCCACAGAGAATTTAATGTCTTATAGTTGCATCAAACAATGAATACCTCGGTATTTTCTAACCGTAACCTCTCTTGAGTTAACTCTCTCGAGTTAGTTTAACCAGACTACTAAGCTGATTAACAGCTCTCCTAGGGCTGGCTCGAAGGATTAGACTTATTTTACGTGGCTAAGAACCAATTGGTTACCTAGCAACGGGACCTACAGCTTATTGTGTGGAATCCGAACCACATTGTAATGAGAAATGAATTTCTATCACCAAAAAACTGGTCACTTTATACCAGCAACATATATAATTGCAGTATCCACAATGCCCTCTTGATTTTTTATCTCTTCACACTTTGGATGCGCTTGCTACTATAAAGACTGAAATCCAAAGAGAAGAGTGTGAAGAAATTCTGAAGTCTATGATAGGATTCAACCCCGCATCCAGAATATCAGAACGAGGTCAAGTTACCCACATGACCAAGAGAAGGATAAAGGTCTATTGCCGCTCACACTTACCTGTACTTCTCGAATTCAGATATATATATATATATATATATATATATATATATATATATATATATATATATATATATATATATATATATATATATATATATTACAGCTTACAAGGCAATCAAGACGAATACCCAACAGGTAACAATGTGAGGATGGCTCTATTCCAGCTCTCATAATTGTATCTGAATTCATCAAGTATATGTGTGCATTAGTGGCAATAGACTTTTATTCTTCTCCTGTTCAAGTATGTAACATGACATCATTCTGATACTCCGGGTGACGGTTCGAATCCTGCTACGGACGCCAGAATTTCTTCATATTCTTCCATTTACATCTCAGGCACTGTAGTGACATAAGTATCCAAAGTGTGAAGAAATCGAGAAGTTAATAGGACATTGTGGTTATTACAACCTCATACGTGTTTGGTAAAAAGTGACCAGTAGATTCTATTTACATTTACATACATACATACAACACACTCTCTCTCTCTCTCTCTCTCTCATACACACACACACACACACACACACACACACACACACACACACACACATATATATATATATATATATATATATATATATATATATATATATGTGTGTGTGTGTGTGTGTGTGTGTGTGTGTATGTAAATATATACACACACACATATAAATATATATATATATATATATATATATATATATATATATATATATATATATATATATATATATATATATATATATATATATATACACATATACATACAAGTGGTATTTTGAATCTTTTGTTCCATATCATGGTCCTACTGTGTTTGCCATCTACAAAGTTTTGTTGTACAAATATTCAGTTATTCAACGTAAAATTCATTAGAAGGAATTAAAATTTTTGTTCGTTACCCATAATGCATTCATGGTAATTATTTGAAAGCAGTCCACTTAGCCGTGTTCACTAGAGCTGAGAGACTTTTACGCTCCTCTGGGGAAGACTTTGCGAGATACTAGGAACCGCTTCTCCACTGTGTCCTCCGTTGTTGCATATATTATAGTACATTTTTCAAAATTCTTGAAGTTATCCAAAGCTCTGCTCCACTCTGGGCTTATAATTGCAATGGTAACTTGAGCTAAATAAGAGATTGCACGAGAAGATAAGTCCTTAATTAGTCTGGAGTCTTAAAAATGTCCGAGAACATTTCGATCTATTGAAAGAGCTCCAGCTACTTCACAATAATTCTTTCATATATGCTTCAGTCTCCGTAAATATTAGCAAGATTTTTCCAAAGTTCTTATTTTTGTATTTTTGCCCGTCAAAATATTTAGAGCATTAACTATTGAACAAATGAAATCTGAACTTGGTATACTAAAAATCGAAAGGCATGTCATTGACAGAAGTTTGAAAACAACCTGTTTAATAACTAGTTTTTTTCTGGATGGAAAAGCAATTTTTTTTAATCGCTGTTTATTCGGAGTGGTCCTTTGGAAAATTTTCCTCATCATGATCCTTCTGTATTATCATTCTTGAAATTTTTTTCGAAATATTCGAAATTAATCAAAGTTATTTTCTTTAGTAGAAATCAGAAGTCATGACGTAATCAAGATGAACCTTTTAGTCACGTAAGGAACGAACCCACGAATCTCGAGTAAAAGCTGGGGCACTACCAACTAAACCACAAAATTTATAAAAGAAGCTGGAACCATAGACCCATCAGTGACTCAGGTGGTGGCATTCTTTTCGAATTTCCCTTATGAAAACACTTATATTCAGATTACTATTTCCATAGAGATTCCTTAGGTAGATCACAGATTAAGTTATGCTTGATTTATTCAGAGTTTGCAACCTAGACATATAGTGCAGTTGATAATATTATCATTACCATCCAATATGTATGAACATTCATAAAATATACTTTTACAAAAAGCTTCTACAAAACAGAATGCTATTATGTAGTAAAAAAAAAAAAACAGAAGTAGGAGAGTAATTAATACTACTCGAATACTAGGTAGAGAACATAACCTTCATCAACACCATTGATAACACAAAGATTAAGAATGACGTTTGATCTTCACAACTGACGGATTGGGTACCTATTGTATTTTTAGATACTAATTGCTTAAAGTAAGGCCACCATTTCTTTTCAGCTCCCCCTTAAGTATACCTTAGTTTTACCAGACCACTGAGCTGATTAACAGCTCTCCTAGGGCTGGCCCGGAGGATTAGACTTATTTTACGTAGCTCCGCCTGTATTTGGGTAACTGATATGAAATAGGCATTGACTTTGCACTTTGGGCTTTAAGGCTCAGATAGGATAAACATGACTATTAACGAATGGTCATTAGAACATCTGAACATAGTGTATATTGCCAATATATAGCCAGCCGTGAAACATGAACCCTGTAAAAATCTTATACTTTATAATAATTTTCTCCAAAAAGTAAATAAACTCAGAAGAGTTACGTAATGAGTTTATTATCCTAGTTACAGAGGGCTGATAGTCAGCTCAGTGGTCTGGTTAAACTATTTTAATAATAATAAAAAAAGTTACATCAAGGTTCATTACACCAATTTAAAGATATCCCGGTAACATATACGGAAAGACAGTCAAACTGACAGAGAGACAAAGAGAAAATAATCCCTGGGGAAAATTTAAGTCTGAAAAAGTTGAGCAATGTTGCACGGTAATTTCAAGTAATATTACAACCTTTTTCAGACTTACTGAACTATAAAAGAAATGGAGATCTCCCAGACCGGGCAGTGTAACATTGTGGCACCTTTAACGTGATAAAGCTCTCGCCCTGTGAAACTAACGTGCACACTTGTGATAGACCCTTGAAGATATAAAGCTCCGTATTTGAACTTCAAAACTTCAGGGAAGTCTTATTGTCTACGAAGAATGTCAGCGTAGACGCTTATTTAAGTTAAGTATATCTTAGTTTAACCAGACCACTGAGCTGATTAACAGCTCTCCTAGGGCTGGCCCGAAGGATTAGACTTATTTTACATGGCTAAGAACCAATTGGTTACCTAACAACGGGACCTACAGCTTATTGTGAAATCCGAACCACATTATAGCGAGAAATTAATTTCTATCACCAGAAATAAATTCCTCTTATTCTTCATTGGCCGGTCGGCGATTCGAACTCACGGCCAACAGAGTGGTAGCTGAGAACGGAACCCGCTCACCCGACGAGGAACATAGATAAAAACATATATTCAAACCATATACTCCAACTCATTTTTGTTTACCATTCATATATGCCACGAATATTAAAATATATAAATAAATGAAAACTTCACTAGGGATTCCGGTAAATTGTCGGCCAGTATTATTACTCACTAAAAACTTAAAATCTTTAGTTAGTCAGTAAGTAAATAAAAAAGAAGTAGTTGAGTAGGAAAAGTGTTTTACTTCTTGAGCATAATGATATGACCGTCATAATTTGTCTGCAATCAGATTTAATTCAATGAAGGCTTGGGGCTTAAACACGCAAGGACAAAGCATTCGTCCGATGACGTTACTGGTGAGAAGATATTGAGGTTCTGCCGAGGAATCACGATGTGTCATGATGGTCACATATTACAAAAAAAATAAAGACTGCATAACCACGACTAAGCTGAACGAATTATAAATGCACTGCGCATTTACCTTAGGAAGCAAAACCCCTTCAACAAGCGCTTTTAACTTTTTAGTTCCGGCACATTTTGTGGTAATGATTCTCTTAAGAGACGATAATTTTCTTCACTCACACACGTCGGCTGTCACTTTTGCGTGATAAATAACATATGTAAAACTTGTCATTCTGAAGGGATTTCTCAATGAGAGGGTCCGATTTGGGGTGTTAGTAACGATCTGGGACTTTCGGTTCGCTCACGAAAAAAGCCAATTTGGGGAGAGGAGCGCTGCAATATACGAGTCCTTCCCAGATCAATGATCACTTTTATGGAGGCGATGCAAACAGTGTCAATGCCTCTGCTTATTACGCTCTCACTGGTTTTGAACGGCACTGACTTCCCAGCAACTGCTGCAAATAGCAGGTGCAATCCGTAAAATTTGGAGTGTTCTTTTAGTGCTTCAGCTTCATTTATATATATATATATATATATATATATATATATATATATATATATATATATATATATATATATATATATATATGTATATTTATATATTATATATATATATATATATATATATATATATATATATATATATATATATATATATATATATATATATTGGTATGGTTTTCATCTGGACTAGAGGTTAACTTGGCTGCTTTAAGGCCATAGAATGATTCTAACTGAGATTCACGGAACTTACCATGGAAAAGGGGGGAGTGTTGGTAGTAGCATCTAACTTCTAGCTCTGGGTTCAGACAAAAGCATATTAGATAGAATGTTGGCTTAGGGCCTTTCTTCAAATGAGGGAGTGATCAGGTAAACACTTGGGGTTCACGTAGGCCTAATTAATTATATTTACATAAAACACAATCAAAAGAATGGGTAATAATGAGGACAGTTGAACGGAGTCCTGTCAAACAATCAACTAAACAATAGATGAATGATTCAGTATGAAACACAAGGGGACCCACTTCAAAGGGCACCACAAAGGAAGATATAGTGGTTAAGCCACTGTGCACACACGAGGTGATGAGGTAATTCCCCAGCAAGCACTCCTATCTGTAATCAAGAATGCAACGGTTACTAAATAGTCGACAGAGTCATTAAAGGGAATTGAAGGGGTTGCACTTATGGTGCCAAGGCAACTCAATTCTGCAACACAGGTTATTTCATTTATATTACCAGGTTACACACTTTAAACATGAACACAGGTCTCGCTGAGGTAAATCACACTGAGATAAGAAAATAAAATAGTGAGAGAAAATGATAGGTACGTGACTGACTTATAGAACCTTAACTCAGGTACTTTACCTTCTTCAAGAGATGGGGTTTCCTTGTTTCCTAGTCTAAAGGCACCAGCAATGGAGGGTGATAATGAAGGAGGTCACCACAAAAGTAACTCAGGCTTCTAGACTGCCACGTGGGAAAGCGAGGGGTTAGCTCGAAGGGAGCAAGAGGATTTGCAAGTGTCCTGGGTAGGTCTTCCAATGTCTCTGAGAGTGAGCTGCCCGCGCAGCGTCCTTTTGAAATGTTGGAGGATAAAGATACCTCTCCACCTAGGTGGCGGTGTCGTCGCTGGTACTCCATTTTCTATAGAGGGCCTCATCATGGCATTTGGCGGGCATGTTACTTTGCGAGGTCACGCATGCCCAGGTGTCATGGTGCCAGCACACTTTCTCTCGTGAGTCACTCCCACACTGGCAAGGATTAATCTCCGTTGGACCGCACTTGGAATTAAGGGCTCAGGGAAGTCACTCGGTTAAGGGAAGGTTGAAAAAAATTAAGTATATCTCAGTTTAACCAGACCACTGAGCTGATTAACAGCTCTCCTAGGGCTGGCCCGTAGGATTAGATTTATTTTACATGACTAAGAACCAACTGGTTACCTAGCAACGGGACCTACAGTTTATTGTGGAATCCGAACCACATTATGACGAGAAATGAATTTCTATCAGCAGAAATAAATTCCTCTAATTCTTCATTGGCCGGTCGGAGAGTCGAACGCTGGAATCTACCCAAGAGATGGGTGAGAGAGAAACCAAAAGGGGGAATTATTTACCTACAGCTTCATATATTATGAATTCACAAGACGTGAATGATTATTCTTATTATGCTTTTATTTTACAGTAATTGTAACAGGAGGGTTGGCGAGGAAGAGGTTGCCCTCGTTGAATTCTGTTGTATCATAAATGCGAAAGATTTATAGACTTTGCTGATTCACCGACAATTTTTTAGGCATTGTTTTAAATACGTGTTTATAGAACCATCACAGCCATTTTAATGACAAAGCATGACCATCACCACGTCAGGGATATGATTCTGAATTGCCCACAGACCTACTCCTGCAGTCACACACAAACACGAACACCGAGTGAGGCTATTCATTTTGTGAATGAATGGCAGCAGCGGTTAGCATAATTTCGTCTTAGTGATAAGAAATCGTGTATTTTATAAGGCCTTTATTAGCTGTGAACTGTTAGTTTCCACATGTTCTGCCATTTTCCAGCAGTGGTTTATGAGCACTAGTACTATGAAAGCTATGAAAGTAGACTAAGTGTTCTGGTCAAGGGAGATGTAAGGAGAGGAAGAGGAGGAGGAGGAGGAGGGGGAGGAGGAGTAGGAGGACCTCGTTAACAACCCAGAGGGTGGCATAAGGATAGGTGCGTATGTGTTTACTGATCGCTTTTCGGTGTTCGATTTAATGCTCTTTTTTCACTTTATTAATGCTGCCTAGGTTTCATTTGCTGTCTTGATAAAGAATTAGATGAAATCTGTGAAGGTAATTATTGTAACTACGATGACCAACCGAATGCAAGCTATTATTAGCTGACATGAAAAATGAAAGAAACATAAATTTTCCTCATTTCCCATTTATGCCCAGAGAAAATTAAGGTTTTCCAAATCACTTGTAATTCGCATACGTTGTGGATTAAGATGTGACTATAACTAGACAATAACTGGCTTCTGAAACATATTTGCTTAGGTATTTCAGCAATTACAGCAAAAAGTTGCCTGCTGCATGAACGCTCCACTGGGCACAGTATAGCCTGCCTCCCTTTCTGTTGCGGGAACACAACCGCGAGATTTTGAATCTTCCATTCTTCGCTGTCATCTGCATTGTCTTTTGATATCGGCTTGAAGTAAAGAGAAATATCTTTAACTGTTGCATTTATTAATAGCATCCACAAGTTGAGTGAAACAGTGTACAAAGACTTTTGAAGTAAACAAACTTGTACGGCTCAGGCAAATAAAATGCTCTGATATTGTCAAAGGAAAAAATCATTATTATTGTTATACTACAGATGTCTTGTTTTCCTGGTACATTTTCTGCGTCCAGGAACCTTTCTTCATTTAGCATTAGTGTTAATCACTTCATTCAGGTTTATCCTTCGGTCTGTTACCTCACCCCTTGGTCTTTTCCTGGTTTACTACAAGGAATTAGTTGACATTATAAAAATAAAACTAAAAATGAAACTATGGCAGTAGCCAAAACCAGTGTTTCATACTTGGCAGTAACATGATATCACTAATTCAGCTGGTCTGAATGTTGACGTCACTATTGTCACTATTCGACGCTTCTTAACTTATTCGGTATACCCGATCGCCTCCAGAGGAGAGAGAGAGAGAGAGAGAGAGAGAGAGAGAGAGAGAGAGAGAGAGAGAGAGAGAGAGCTATAAAGCTGTTACGGTCATAAAATATTCTAGAAAAAACACCGGGAACTAACATTAATAAAAATAAAGTGGTCACTGCTCAATGAATGTGTTTAAGAGACGCCAACTATAGTAAAAGTTCATGGCTAATCATTGCGTGTCATGCAAGTCCACATGTTGCACGAAAGGACCTGCCTCCCTCATAGGGAAAATGAGGCACAAAAACAAGTTGGAACAATGAGATGAAGACTTGTAAAAGAATAGCCCGAGCTCAGTGAAGCTCATTGATTTGTACTAGGAAAGGTTTACTTTTGAATTTTATTTTATTCACCACATGAGACGGGGTTTACAGGTAGTTTGATAACGTATTCTGCTGGCAGGTTAAAAGAACTTTTATTTGCAAGCAATGTAATATGCCGACATCAAGATGAAAATGCTGTCTTTCTGTCTGTATGTCTGCCTGCTTCTCTCTCTCTCTCTCTCTCTCTCTCTCTCTCTCTCTCTCTCTCTCTCTCTCTCTCTCTCTCTCTATATATATATATATATATATATATGTAAATATCAATCTAGAAATGAAGTTTTCATTACAAGGCTATCCAAAATGTGCGCAAGATAAGGGTAACAGGCGTAAAGACAGAGGCTATGATAAAACTGAATGTTTACTTAATATAACTGCTATCTCTTACAAACAGACTGAAGATATTACTAACTCGTGGCACGCTGTTTAATCGTTGTCTCTAGATTATATCTAGAAGGAAAAGTCGTACTTTTATTGTGACTGACAGAAAATAAAGAGGGGGGGGGGCGTTATTGAAATCTGTAGAAACTAAACTAACTGGCCAAAAGCGAGATATAAATTGGACCGTACACTTAGCTAACTTTTTTGGAGAAACCTATTCGTTGGTGACCATCGGGAATTTGAAATCAATCCTTTTCTTATGGGTAATTTTGATTACAGAATTAAAATGTCAAATGAAAGCTCTGAAAGGGAATACGTGTGTAGCTGAACTAAAGATAGACTAAATTGGCAATGCAGGATTTGATGGAGTGAATGGCTGTGTTTAATACGGAAGGATACAAACGACAAAAGACTAAAATAAGTCTCCCAAAAATATTTTAAGGAATATGGGATTAGCTTGGCCACTGTTTCCAATTAATTCTTGCAGAAAGTATTGGAGGAAATAAACAGCGTGAATCTTAGGTTGGTAGGAGAGATATAACCAGAATTATTAAATAGTGGTAATTCAGAATGTCTCCTTGGGATATGCTGTGCAAGATGCAAACGCACAGCCACACTCAGTCACAAACACACGCTGGGGAAAGTGTCATGAAGGTTTTAGCTCAGACTTGAGATAATGTAAAATATGATAGCTATTATAGAGTAGAGAGCAGATGTCATTATACTGCAACTAGCATAGGGTAAGGTAATATCAATGTCCCTTGGAATCTGTCCTCATTTTCCATAAAGTGAGCACCAGCTAAAAACAGTTTCGTTCTTATTTTCGGCGTCCCTTCCTCCGTGGCAAAATGTCAATATATATATTATATGTCTGGTAGCAGAATTGAGAAAATGACACGTGGCGTAGTGCGCCATTAAAGTAAGTCGATAAGTTCTCCGTCACCAATTATTGGCAATGAGTTAACAGGAAGCACGTACCCGAGTCAACGTAAACTTGCCAATTTACAGCAAATGGATCCATGCACGCAATGCTTAGTGATGCTTCCTTTATGACGTGATGATCCAAACTGAATATCTGGCCACCTAAAAATTTGTAAGGGAATCATTGCAATTTTTGGTAGAACATTTTTTTTTTTTTCTCCAGAAAATATTACTTGCCATTGGTGGACATTTCAATGGTATAAAAAATTATAACTAAAAGTTTAAAAACCAAGATCAGAACGATATGATTTTTTAAAAATAATTCGTAGAAGGGCCACGAGCGATAGAAAAGATGGGCACTGTAAAAGGGTACTCATCATTTCAAACAGAAAGTTTCCTAACTATCTTTCTCCGAAAAGGTTACGCTATCTCTGTCCATCAACAGGATTACTGAAAGGCTAAATAATGAATTTTGATGAAATATAGTAAAAAACAATTGTCAACTGGTCATCTCACGATTTTCAACTTTAGACAAAATTGTTAAAAGGTTTAAAGTCTAAGGTCAAAGCCTGTCTGAAGGATGGCTTGAAAGCTAAAGAAAGGGTATTAATAAAACTTGTGAAAATTCCTTTGGATGGATTTGTGAGACTGTTTAACTTACTGGAAGAATCAAGTTCAAGGCTAAAAGTCAAGGTTCATGATTCATATATCAGTGCATATAAACTTCTTTCATTTTTGGATTCTAAAAAGATTTACTGACAATTAAGTTACTGAGTTTTATCTCGAAATTGAAATATATAATAGTTGTAGTGCTGTGCATTCCTTGGCTGCATAAAGCATTTACGTTTTGGAGGTTAGTTGGCCATCTCTCATTTTTCAGTCAAAGAAATGTTCAGACTCTCTCTCTCTCTCTCTCTCTCTCTCTCTCTCTCTCTCTCTCTCTCTCTCTCTCTAAAACTAAGCAGATTTTCTGACCAATCGAATATGCTTTTAAAATATTTGAAAAATAAAGAGGATTTGCTTGTAGCACTGGGTATACGTATGTGAAAGTCTTGGTTTTTATATGGGAGCGCCTTTAATTTTCTTACATTTATCATATTCTGTATTTTTTTTATTCAAAAAACAAGGAGAGAAGTTGTGTGTGCGTGCCTGTAAGAGAGAGAGAGAGAGAGAGAGAGAGAGAGACAGCTGGCCCGGTATGGAAGAGGTATAAACAGCCCCTTGTTCTTTTCCAGTTCACGGTCCATCTTGGGTCCAGCGTTACGCATCTTAGGATCCCATTAGCAACTTCTTGCTTCACCACCTCAGCCACGTGTCTCCCGTACCTATCCCCCTCACGGACCACGTGTTGGGACGGTTAATGAAAGGGTAATGGAACCGGTTATGGCAGCCGATTTTTTTTTCAGCTTCGCATATTTTCACAATTAGCCTTAACTTTCCTTCGTTTTATAATTTTCCACTTTTCACTTAATTCTTTTTTAAAGTGGTCGTCCGTCACCCATTAATTACGAAAGTAGAAGATGTTTGGTTAGTTACTTCCATGGTTTGCGAGGTTAGTCATTTATATATTATGGCTAAATGCTCCTCATGTCTACTATCTGAGGCACAGCTATTATCTCTTTTATCTTGGTTGTCGTAGTTTGTCACTAAATCTGTATAATTCCGGAATTAATCGGAGTTCTGTAAACTAAGCACTGTTGTCGTATTTGGTTTTTGTTCACCCATGTCCTTTCTCTTTAGTTAAATGTCATGGTACATTTTAGACTAGCCCTACAGGACATTTAAACTAAAGTCCACTGGGTGCTTACGCTTCTTTTGCTATGCTGTTAAGCTGACAACTAGTTACACTATTTAGGAGACACATTTGTGCAGAGCATTCCTTGGTAAAAAAAGAAATTCCTACAGTAAATCCCCAAAATCAAAGTGGACTTTTCAGTGGCTAAATCTCTGTAAGATAGCCTAGATGTTTGTGAAGTTATTAGCATTGCTGGTCATTAAATAAGCCTTTGAAGACGGCAATTTCATGAGTTATGCTTCTAAAGAAACAATAGACAGGATCAAGACTAGATTACAATCGAACTTATGGGAGCGGTGGTTGGCCGATACTCCAGTGGGGACATCATTGATACTTCTTGCGAAATGTTTTATAGAACTCTTGCCCATTAATCAATGTATTTTCTAACGCCTACAGACATCTATCCATATATCTCCGAAAGTTAAAACCTGTCTGATATGGTGACAGAGCAACACTGTGCAGAGTCAACTAACTATTCAACATCTTTTCCGACTGTTAACTTGTTATGGACGGGGTGTTTTAGTAAAAGAAAAGCAGGCGAAATTTGATACTGACGTTTCTGTCTCATATTATAGTTCTATTCCTAGTTTATATCTTGAAGGATTGCGTAGCTTGATCTATGCAAAACTTATGCTTGGTGAGCGCTAAAAATGAGCTAGTTCAAGTTCATAAATAAACAGATAGAGTTAACTGAAAGAAAGTGCACCTCCAAAAGCTTTAATGCTTCTGCGTCATTTCATATCCTGCCGTATGAGAGATTAATGAGCTTGGCATTAGACGAAATATGCATACGTCTGACATTCTTAGATTCTATAAGTAATAGTGTTTTGAAGCCATTTCTTTTCCACACTACTATTAGAATAACTGTGAAAAATATGTATACTTTCCGTTTAATATCAGTAGCTCACTGTACATAAAACATCATTGTACATCTCATCGGGCTTCCCAAAACAATTAAGGAGTATATTTGACACCATACTGCTGAACACAACTTATCACAGAGTACAGGGTAAAATGTCAGTTGCCTGTGATACTAGATTTCCAGATATACTGGATTATGATCGCTGTAATCGACTTACGTTTCCATAGATCTGTTAATATATCAGATTGGGTCGAAAGAAAAGGCTCTCTTTGTTATTATAAAAAGTTTTGGAAACAATTTATATGATTTCTCACAGCATTACTAGTGCAATGATGATGTTATAGAGAAATGTTGCCACCAATATTGAGTTTTAGCTGAAATTGTTGATGGACTTTCAAATGAATTTCATATCTTGTTTATTCAAATCTTATCGAATTTATTAACAGCTTTTCGAATGATAAAATTATTCGTTTTAATTACACTTTATACAAGTATATAATTCTCTGCATACTTCCGTTTTAAAAACATTTTAACCTTCTAAATATTCTAACATGCTCAAATAGTTGCTTGCGTAAGCAGTATTATTGCTGGCAATAGTGACGTTTTAATTTATTTCTTAATCTTTTACTGTTTTATGTTTACTCTTATTCGAGATTTGTTAGCACAGAAAAAACCCGTCTTTCTTATCTCTGAAACTCTTATATCTTCATACTTAGAAATATTTTTCTTTTTGCTTTTAGATATCTTAGTCGTTTTCTTACATGCTTGAGGAGCTGTGCTGAACGAGTACTGCAGGCAATGAGTGAAACAAGAGAGAGAGAGAGAGAGAGAGAAAGAGAGAGAGAGAGAGAGCTAACCATCCTAAAACGCATACATTTAAATTTTGAGAGAAAAAATTTATATATAACACTTATGACAAAATGGTAGAACTTTTTAGTGTACCATAACTTTGCTAATCTCAGAATTCATCTCCATTAAATGTATGTCAAACGCACATCAATCGATTAAGGCTCAATCTTTTCAAGCCCTATTATACTCCTTTTTATCCCTTAAAAAGTTTGAGACCTGTAATATCCACTATCATTGTCAAGCCTTGGATTTTTGGTCTGACATTTTAATGGGAGCTTAATCCATATTTTCTGGGAATATGCACAAGCAAACTGGTGGCATGTGCTTTTTGATGAAGTCTTAATTGGCATATTAGTGCAAAAATAAACAGAATTTTTTTTTTACTCCCAGCGCTCCAAGAACTCACGTCTATAGAATCTGAGTTAAAAAAGTTCCTGTCAGAGCTAGCTTTTATTGCCTCATGGTCGTGCTCAGTGCCATGCTCATCTCTTAGCTTTCATAGGTTCTAGGTCACGCTTGCTTATCAATATTGTTTCTTTTAGCTCTTAGCCTAATACAAAACGCAAAAAACTTTTCGATGTTTGGATGGCGTGAAGACATGTAATGCCCATCTCTCCATGGTCGACTGCTGAGCTATCAATCGAGGCACATAAGATGTTTATGAGCACCATGAGAGTTGTCCTTGTATTTTTTTCAATCCACTCACATCTAACTAAGCCCTCGAAATGCTCACCATACAGCTTTGTCCTGGAATGCTTTCTCAGTCATCCTGATGATGTGGCCTACCCACCTAAACTGTCGTTGTTAATCCAGTGCATACTGGATATAATGGATATTGTGGGGGGGATGGGGTTTGAACCTTCCTATGTGGGCTCTACAGATAGTCTATGGTTCATATTTAGGGATAGCCCTCAATTCCTTGTTTAAGAACACAAGGCCTCTCAGTCGTCCCAAAAAAGGAAAGGCTCTGTCAACAGCATTTTTAATTTTATCATCAATTCTGTAAGTTGTTGAAAGGACCTGCATTGGTATATCAGATAGCTAACAGATGAGATATCTTCATGGCGTTGTATAAGTAAATTTGGTGTTGTATTATCTAATTAGCTGTGGTCTGACAAGGTATCTCAACATTACAGGCATTAATAACAAGCCTGGCCTAGTTTGGTTTTAAAGATTAAATCAAAGTTGCTTTAAAGAGATGAGTTTGCCGGGATGCAGTGACATTAGCATAGTGTAGATGAAATACTGCTGGGGTGTGGGATTTCTAATATCTTCAGTCTTCACACATTACATAAGATGCCTGCTTGCATGCACCGTATATGAAGGAGAGACTATTCTCCAAAGAAAGCTATGCCAGGTAAAAAATGATAACAGCAAAAAGATATACATTACTGAAAACAGGCAGACGGATGCCTCCTGGCTTTATTTCCAACTTTCTGAAATACTTGAGTGATTGCTACAATCTGACCTATTTCTTTCCTCATACGCATCACTGTAGAATTGAGATATCTTTTTTATTAGTATAGTCTTACCGCATTATTTTTTATAATGGCTTTGTAAAGTATACCTTCCATTGCAAATTTTCAGTCATCTTACTTTTCGTAATTTTAAGTGGCTCAAAAAAGGATGATTTCTGGTTAGAGATTGAGAAGTATGGGAACTTGGGGAGAAGGTTAGTAATATCAAAGTCATCGGGAGCAAATTTCTGAGGAAATGAATCCACTATACGAAGAGGCTATGGCATTCTTCATAAGGATAGTGACGTCAGCAGATCAAAGTGCCGTATATATGACAGAGTTGATGAATGCATAAATCTCCCTGTAGTCAACAAGGAATTCAGTGAGACTTGTTGTAGCTAGGTAGTCTGCTTTTGAGACAGGCCATTGTCACGGCAGTGGAAGATGAATTACTGATAACAGTCCTTGTAGGATCAGTTCATTCCCTCCAGCAGCTGTAGATCTATATTGTTTTCATCAAATATGTCTGAGAAGAGGAAGATGACTAGGACCTGCAAGATTATACCCTATGCTATCAATGATGCAAACTCAAAACATAATCACACCAAAATCTAGCACCAATGCTACCCAGCCAGAAGTTTTATCTAGTTGTAGAAGTAAACAGTCTCATTCAGCTGACCTTAGAAAAAGATTTTAAATAATTATCTTCAGTTGAGATGTATGTGAGCCATGTACACTGATTAATGTAACATACATTTTGAAGCAAGAGAAACCCTAGCACTCATAACAATAACAGAAGATACGGTAATGATTTTAGATAGTGATCAGTCTTTTGAAGGCTCCCTAAACATGCTTCTACAACAGAATTCGTCACTAGAAGATATGAGACACCGTGAGCAGCATTATTTATGGTAGAGACAATTTAGCCAACAAAAAGAAAGTATGCTGTGGATGACAATTACTGTTGTTTATGCTTGTATGAGTCCATAATAACTTAGCAAATGTCTCAGGAAGTGATCTTTATCATATGAAACCTAATTATTTTGCTTAGCCGAATAAAGTTAATGCGCTAGCAAGAATAGCTTCTTACTAAGGAAGATAGTTTAAGGGAACGATGGATTGGCTACTTTTTTCAAGGCGTTTTGTTGTATTAGATAGGCAACGTAGAACTCGAATAGGACTGACAGTTCATATGCTACCACAAAACTACACACACACTCGCACACACATATTTTTTCCCATACGCCTTTTCCCAATTTTATAGGGCAGATGATACAAGGGTAGAACTTTAGCTTTTTAGTGAGTCTTTGCAGACGGGGTTGCTTTCCGATGCGTTTTTCTTAGACCCACTGGTGACAATTGGTACCCATTCACAAGATCGAACAGTACATCGTGCAAATGTGAGTCTATTGTTCTACCATTAAGATACAGCCTTCATTTGCTTATATATATGTGTATATATATATATATATATATATATATATATATATATATATATATACATATATATACATATGTGTGTGTATATATATATATATATATATATATATATATATATATATATATATATATATATATATGTTACATATATATATATATATTCACAAATATTAAGTCTCAGATAATAATAATCAATTCACCACTGTCTATCGTTGTTTCTAAACCAGGCAACAGTTCAAATCCTTGGGTGTATAAGTTATTCCCAAGGTTTAGTGATGTGGATATTAAGCTATATTTATGGCGTAATATAAAAAAGTCACACGTGTAAATGAAATATATATACATATATATATATATATATATATATATATATATATATATATATATATATATATATATATACATATATATATATATATACTGTATATATAAATGGATGTATGTATGTATGTATGCGTGTATGTTCCAGCATAACTCTGAAATGCATTGAGCAATTTCAACCAAACTCAGTATACATATGACTTACAAACCGGGAAATACTGTGGGGGGTAAGACATCGCTGGTACCAAAGGGGGTGGGGGTGGGAAGGGGTGACATGTAAAAATAACTGAAAACGACAGATATTAGTGTCTAATCCATAGTTTTCGAATTTGCTAAGATGAATAGTATTACTCCTGATGCCCGTTAAGTCCAAGTTCAGCCAAGGAAGAGTGGTGGTGAGAAGGGGTGGGAAGTGGGGACATGTAAAAATAACCGAAAATGACAGATATTAGTATCTAATCCAAAGTTTTTGAGGTCAATGAGATGAATAGTGACACTCCCGATACCCTTTAAGCCCAAGTTCAGTCCCAATATGAAGGGGAGGAGTGAGAAGGGGTGGGAAGGGGGTGACATGTAAAAATAATAAAAAATGACAGATATCAGTATATCATCCATAGTTTTCGAGGTCGCTGAGATGAACAGTGATACTTCCGATGCCCTTTAAGTCCAAGTTCTGTCTCAATAGGAAAGGGGGATGAGAAGGGGTGGGAAAGTGGTGACATGTAAAAATAACTGAAAACAACAGAGATTTGTGTCTAACCCATAGTTTTCGAGGTTGCTGAGATGAATAGTAACATTCCCGATGCCCTTTAAGTCCAAGTTCATTCCCGATAGGAAAGTGGGGTTAGAAGGGGTGGGAAGGGGGTGACATGTAAAAATAACCAAAAACGACAGATATTAGTGTCTAATCCATAGTTTTTGATCTTTCTGAGACGAATTGTGACACTCCCAATGCCATTTAAGTCCAAGTTCAGCACCAATAGGAATTGGGGTGAGAGGGGGTGAAGTATAAAATGTCAAAAACGCTGGGCAATGTAATTGGAGCAACTACTTTAACAGGAATGGGAGCAGAAGTAAGAGAGAGAGTAGAGGGGTGTTGGGAGGAGATGGAGAGAGAGAGAGTTTATTGGTTGTCTTTCAGAGTTTTCCCTGATTGCCAGGTTGGTCAGCTAGTATATATATATATATATATATATATATATATATATATATATATATATATATATATATATATATATATATATATATATATATATATATATATATATATAATAATGTGAGTGCGTGTGTGTGATTGTATGTTTGCGTATAAATAAAGAAAATGGTTTAACATCACTACCTCATGAGTCTCGTACTTTTCAATGAGTTTGAAGTGAAACCTTTAAACTTTAAATTAAGCTGACTAAGAAAAAGGCATCTCTGTATGCAGTTAAGAGAACTTTTGTGGCATTTATGTACATTATGTGTATTGCTTTTTCTTGCTTTTCAAAATAAAGGTAGCGTACTTTAAGAAAGCAGACGTTCCAATGGACAAAGTAATCAAGCTGTTCGTTAATCTTTGTCTTTTGGACCTAAAGTTTTAATGTAAATAATTCGTCAGCTTTTATTGGTTAGTCTCCTTTTAAAAGACTGGAAAACTGGCATGACGAGTGATCAGTAGAAAAGAATGTTAATGTATTTCATGAAAAAGTCGCACTTGTGCTGTGTATCAAAGTAAAAAAGCAGAGGACGAAGGTAAAAGTTTGGACCTTTCATGTAAGATTATGAGATGCGAAGAAGACAATAGTTCCTTATAATATTTTTTATCGCCATAAGTTGCAACGATTTTTTGAATATTCGAATAAATTACCATCACTGTTCGCTAAATCAGATTCACCAGCCTCTTCGTCTGTCCAGAGTCTTTATAGTTTTTTTGTGATCGATTGTTGTGTTGAGTAAACGAGTCCTGATCGACAATGACCTGTCCTATTAGCAGTGTGTGTCAACCAGAGACTGGAGTTTATTTCCGTTACTTTATACACCACTGATGATCACCAATGTATTTTTTTCTTGTACGTGTATTGGTCACTGAGCGAGCCTAAAGTGATAATGATAAAATGATTTCGCTTTAGTAAATGCTGTTTCGTGAAGTATAACTTGAATTCTTGTTGGGAAGTCATTGTTAAACTTGAATAAACAAAAATGTGGAATTAGAAGTGGATACTCTTTCCACACATGCCAGGTGATCACGTGTTTTCGACTTCACCGGTTAAGGGGGTGTGCTGTCCGTTCCTTCGTTAATTAGCCGCTTAGTAATTATTTCATTAGCCAGGCGAGTGCGCACAGCGCCGATTCTTTTGTTTGGAGCTGAAAGTGCGCATTATGGTCACCAGATGGCCGAAGGGCGTTGAGGGTATGGAGATGAGGAGGGTAGAAGCGTTTTAGGAACGTGTTACGCGAGAGAGAGAGAGAGAGAGAGAGAGAGAGAGAAGAAGCGTTTTAGGAACGTGTTACACGAGAGAGAGAGAGAGAGAGAGAGAGAGAGAGTTGGGAGTTATAAAGACCGTTGTCACTGATATTTTACCTTTGAATTAACTGTTATCAATATTATCATTTCCCAACAAAGTTCACAAAAGCGACAAGATGAAGAGAGACCTCGAGGAGGGAAAAGACGAGGCAGAGCAGGAGAAAGCAAGCTGGAATCTAATTATTCGACTCTTTTATCCTCGCCCTTTTGTTTCCTTAAAGAGCGCCATGTCCGGCAATTTTAGTTGCCCTTTTTATGGTAGTTACCCATTATGCAGAAGGTCTCGGAACCGACCTCTTGCCCACTCCCACTTCTTAAAATTCATTAATATTGACCTATTAATAGGCGTTCCGCTAACACTAAAAGCACCACAACCGCCTCTTGAACATTAACCATCAAACCATTGGTTTACAACTCCATTAGATCCAGTTATAATATCCTGGAATCTGTGGAAGGATTCTATTGAGAGAGAGAGAGAGAGAGAGAGAGAGAGAGAGGCGCCTCGTCTAAGGAGTTTTCTAGTGAGCAGTTTCCCATTTTCATATCACAGCAAGTAAGCGACATTACCATAAACGGTAGTTCCTAATTTACCACGTCGTTCGGTTTTTATTGTAATTGTTATTTTCTCTCTCCACATATCATGTTACGGATAATTCAAAATAAATAAAATGAGACGAAAAAGCATAGAGGGTTTTTGGCAATTGTTATTTTCTCTCTCTCTCTCCACATATCATGCTACGGATAATTCAAAATAAATAAAATGAGACGAAAACCATAGAAAGGTTTTTGGTATTAAATGGTCAGCGGTTACCCGATGAGAAGGACATTCTTGATTTAAATGAAATAATTTTGGGCAACTTTCCTTTCCACTGGTAAAGTACAAAAGAAAGAGTAAAATTGCTTAGCTACATCCTTAACACAACGTTCATCATCCTCAACACCATCTTATCGGTGCTCGGCAACACTTTATGTTAATGTAACAGTGAAATTACACAGGTCGATATCAGCTTTAATCATGGGCGGACTTCTTACTGTTCTTGTATTTTAGCATTAATCTCTTGCCACGAACTTAAATTTCTAATCCATGGTAAACACACTTGGTCATGGTTCGTGTAATTCAGGTAAAGACTCAAAGTTATGGGAAAATGGCCCCTAATGATCTCCCAGGTATTTCAGCATAAGAGGATCGGTATCACTGAGGTAGAACAGGTAGATTAATTAATCCAGGTATCCTACTAATAAACTGCCGATTACCCCAAATCATTCCCATAGATATTTTGAACCTAGTATGTGAATTCCGTTATCCACAAATATAAATGCCGGAATGCTTTGGATGACAATTTTCATAGACACAAAAATAAATTATGTTTATGTGCGCCAGTCTTTAACTGATATAAGAATATATATTTATGCTGGAAATGAACACATGGGAACGTGTTTCACAGAAATGAATGTCTGACTCACCTCGGAACCGAACCCCGATCTTTCGAGTGAGAGTCCAGAGCGTTAGCAATTCATCCACATAGGTGTTTACAATTTATTCAAACAGGATGAATTGCTAACGACATGGGCTCTCACTTGAAAGATCGGGATTCGGTTCCGATATGAGTCAGAAACATATTTATGCATATAAAGCACATATAGTCAGTACATGCCTGTGCCTTTATGAAATTATTGCCGAATCGTTATCATCGCTTTCAACGACATTCATTACTTTCCTGTGCTTTGCCTTCCAGAACTATCCATACATTTCCAGCTTCCCCTCTCTAGTCCCAGTCAAAGTGGGTCTGGTCTCCCAGCTCTTCTGTCCTGCAGGTTTAGTCCGAGTCGTTTCTATCCTCTCTTAATCGTTATCTCATCCATATATGGAACTTTCTATCCTAATTCTATCTTACTTAATATTCTTTTTAGCGATTCATACACATATGCGCAAACAAAGGCTCTGGTTATATCTTATGCCAAGTTGTTATTTTTGTCATAGAAGTTCCACACACATACACAAATGTATATATATATATATATATATATATATATATATATATATATATATATATATATATATATATACATTAGTGTCTTTTCCTAGATGTCCCTTAATAGTTCTTATAAAGGCTACAGCTGTGACCTTGTATATATATATATATATATATATATATATATATATATATATATATATATATATATATATATATATATATAAACTAGCTGACCAACCCAGCGCTGCCCGGAAAAACTCTGAATGACATTAAATAAAAGTTAATGAAAAACAATGTCCCAAGATAAAATTACTGCAAATTATACACGCCAGAAGAAATAAAGACTTACAAATTTCAAAGACCACATATATATATATACATATATATATATATATATATATATATATATATATATATATATATATATATATAATTATATATATATATTTGTATCTATATATATATACATATATATAAAAATATATATATATATATATATATATATATATATATATATATATATATATATATATATATATATATATATATATAATAAGAAACATTGGTCTTTGAAATTTCCAATTCTTTATTCCCTCTGCAGTGTAAAATTTGTGTTAACGCTTATTTTGGGACATTGTTTTTAATAAATTTTTGGCTGTACTCACCTAGAATTTAGCTCCATCATATAATCTAGTATATCCCTGAAGAAGTCCTTAGATTTCCTGCTTTCACAGTTATCATTGTAAGAAAAAAATGGAGCAGCAGAGTTGCAACCTTTTTTTATCCCCTAAAAACTTGAGCCTTGAACATAAGTATTTTTCTTTAATTCATGAAGCTAGAAATACTGGAAATTGTGGAAGTGTTGCCAAATAGTTATAGATGCCTGATTACACATGCGCTTAACAAATTGAAAAACAAAATACTGCGCCAAAAAAAAAGCATTATTATATGTGGAATTCCTGAACATCCTTGATGGGTGATGAGTAGCTGCTTCACAGCAGAGAGAAGGATGCACATCTGCAAGACGTTACTACTGAGAGTCTTAAACTGTCTTACCTAGATGGCCACGCTTTGTGATAAGAAAGTCATCACCAGGAAATCTAAAGAAGCTGGAAGTATCACAGTTTAAAACCTGGAATCCGGAAAAGGAATGAAAGCTGAGGGACTTGAACTACATCAACCACTAACAGCTACCCCTGTGATGAGAAACATCGCCACCTTTAGGGGCTCAGAGGCTTCTGGGGCCGAAGTTGTTTACAGATTTATTCCAGACAATGTTCGAAAGCATTTCGAGGTGAACTATGCCGCACACAAAGTGGCTGTGGACATTAGGACTGTTTATGTAACTAAAGGACTCATGGAGAAATATTGTGATCTGTGAAAATTGTTAATCTTTGCTTACTGTAAACTGTAAAATGTATGCTAATTTTTCAGTTTAGAATCTTATTTATAAAGAACTTTTTAATGTACTCATTTATTCATTGGAGAATAACTCCATTGTACATCTAGTGTAGCCCTGAAAATGGCCATGGGGTAGTGGCTAAAACAGCTGTCAGCTTTAGAATAAAATGGAACATATGAGTACCAGCTTTCTTTTATCCCTTCAAAAATTCGGCCTCGAAGATACGAAGTACTGGAAATTGTAGAATTGTTGCCAGAGATTTATAGATGCCACATGCATAATCACTTAATGAAAGCAACAAAGGAGAATTTAGCATAAAAACACAATGAAAAGTGGAGAAGCAAGGACTTCCTAGAGTGACACTGAGAGGATACTTTATTGCAGAGGGAAGAAAACCACAGCTGCAAGAGAGCATTGCTGAATGTTTTCAGCTACCCTGGCATAATGACAATCCTTGTGAGGAGAAACATTGCACCTTCAGAGGATCAAAGAATTAGGAATCATGTAATTTATGAATTTAAATTCAGAGGTGGCGTTAAGTCATCCATATGAACTACACTGCAAAGAAATTGGCAGTGGTCTGGATACGAAGGGATTCATGGGTCTACAAAGTTTGATAATCCTTACTTTTTCAAAGCTATAAGATTTGCTTTTATTGTTTTCTTTAATTATTTCAATTATTTTTTTACCCTTATTCAGCTATATATTGAAATGAGTTCCTTTGCAGATCTCATGTATCCTGAAGATACCCATAAGTTAATGGCTGAAAAAGCAAATTGCAGGAGTGTTGCCAAACAGTTTCAGATGCCACATTTCCATAAGTTCGCAATGAAAATGAAAAATTATGCCATATGTGTGTGTGTGTGTGTTTGTGTGTGTGTGTTGGGGGTGGGTATGCGTGCGTGCACATGCGTTTGTTATCTGGTTATATCGATCTGGAATTCGTGTTTTTTTTTTTAGTGATGACCGCTGCAGAAACTCTCTCCATTAATTAAGCAGGTTGCTTGCAAGGCTCAACACATTTTGAGGCACATGGCACATAAACTGAAGCGATTCATGGGCGTTCAGTCTTGGAACAGTTATTTGAATTTCGATTAAGGTACACAATCTGGCAGATAAAACAAAATATAAAATTTTCATAAAATAACTGCAGATGGAATATAAAACAGAAGACCAGGGAACAGTCTAACTGTCACTAAACAAGGCTTTTTTCATCAGTCTTATCTATACCTCTTGTTTTATTAAGTTAAGAAAACATGACTTGAGGTGTCGCGAGTTCTAGCAATAGGTTCGACAGGAACAGCCAGCTTTAAGATCTTTTGATAGGAGCTTATATCAAATTTGTAATAATAATTTGACATATGACCTTGAACAAAGCTTCCTTTCATCGGAATTTTCTCGAAAAAATCTTCAGTGTAAGTCATTTTCTAATATTGTACACAGCACATCTTACTTTGTAACTTTATCCCTGCCCTCTAGGTGGGCATCGGTTGTCACAACAGAATTCGTATCAGTTATGCGAGATTAACCCGTTGTCGAGTAATATCTGCTATGTAAACGATTCATCACTACAGGATTCAGTTGTTTTCTTTCATCTGCATCATCAGTATTCGTACTTCACTTCCATAGAGGTAGGACTGGATCAACAATTTCTTCGTATATTTCATCCTTGGTTTCCATAGACACTCCAACCATCCTGCTAATAAACCATATACGGTGACTGGTGTTTATTATGGAATGTTAAATCTTGAAACTAATTCTTCATAAACAGCTTATATATTCATACCATTTCCGCTTCATTTGCTTCCTTTCCACTGTTAACTTTTCCCTGTAAACTTTGAGCACAGGTTCATACGACTTCAAGGAAGCTTTCATGGAGCCCCAGTACCTGATAGAACACAGCTCCAAATACTGCCCAAATTACTGACGGAGTGAAGAACTTGCTTGTACCAGCAAACTTAACTGGTATCTGGTCGAGAAGCTCTTTATCAAAGAACCTTAGCCAAGCAAATTGTAGTCGAATTTAATGGTTTTGATACGAAACTTTAAAAACATTTTTCTCGTTTATGGCCTGAAATCTCATTTTAATCTGCCCTTGCATTTTATATTTTCCATTTAATGATTTTTCTGTCATTTGGTACCTTTGTGAAGTAAAAGGACTATGTCATAAAATCATTAATGATAAATTGACTTCTGCATAATCAATATATCTATTTAATAAAAATATTAAAAAAATTAGAATCTCCATGAAGATATTACTATTTGTGCGTGATAAAGTTTCATGCCATGTGATTTACTGAACGACCGATGAACATTACATTCTATTCACCAAAAGTTAGTCACAGGTAGCGTTTGAATACTATGCTTACCTAGCGAAGTGGAAAAATGTCAGATGAAGAATTTTATATAAAAATTTACACAACAAAAAATGATAATCTCTCTCACTCCCTATCTCTGTCGAGTTGAGCTTGTTTCATAAAATCCGGTATTCCTCCGTTGACCTCACTAATGAACTAAGCTCCCAGTTGTTAGGTAACCGTTGTGGGTTGCAGCTGGGCTGAAGGACGAGAAAGAGAAAGTGTAATCCTAACCGAACAGTCCGGATACTGTTCTTCAGAATCTATTCTCTTAAACACCTTATGCTTTCTTTTCATTCGTTATTCTTTGTTGCAGTGTTTTCCAGCCCCACTTTTCTCTTTATCTTTTAATCTCATTTCTTCTCTAAACACCCATATCTCTTAGCATCATTTAAACACAAACATTTAATGATTTTGTTTTTGCTCTCCCTTTCCCTCTCACTGCTATTTCATTAGTCACAATACAACCAGATGTGACATTAGCAGTTTATACACCACGTATACCCTAAGACCAACCCCTTGTTAAACCGTTCCTCCACCCATGAATTTGGAGCGCGCACCGAAGATGTCAATGAATAACAAAACTTCATCAAAGAGAAGTTTCTTAACCCTTCCAGGATCGTTATTTGAAACGAACACTTATAGAGAAGAGAACACCGACCAGCCTTTCTTTATTTATCTGTTCTGGCTTTATAGCTTTTTGTCGTCATCCACAACCTCTTTTTGCGTATGCATTATTATAAGTTCCATAAAGTTTCAAATGTTAGCCATAGTCGAAGTAAGTACATCATAATAAAATGAGATGAAGTGTGGCTCAAAGTGTTGTGTAGGATAATTTCCTTTCGACAGTTATTGTGTCTGATTAATACTACCACCTCGTATGTAATCTAGATAGGTTAAAAAGGGCATTATCACGCATTTACATGCAAAGAGGCAGACCAACGTCCACAGAATACCGTACTAGGCCTGGGCATAAAAGTCATTCCCATGACGAGGCAGCGACCTGTGACGTCGCGGATGGCTACGCTACCCATTATTAACGACACGCTCTGTCCCGTTAGCCCCTTGCCCGGAAGCATGCCCTAATCACTCACTCGTGGCTTGATTACTCGCATCGACCGTCATTTGAATTACTCTAGCTGATGGAAAAATGCCCATCTAAACTGCTCGGCATTACCGATACAACATCGGGCTACTAGAGCACAGCATATATATATATATATATATATATATATATATATATATATATATATATATATATATATATATATATATATATATATATATATACTATATATATATATATATATATATATATATATATATATATATATATATATATATATATATATATATATATATATATATATATATATATATTATGTCTGTGTATGTATTTCCATTTGTAGACTGCGTATTCATTGCCCCCCTACGATACAGGGAATAAAAGGTAGACCAAACTCGCAGATGTGCTTGCTGTGGAATTAACCGGACACTTGAGACATAAGGGTTGCGGACATTAATTGTATTGGCATGGCAAAGCGTTTATCGAGTCTCGAGATTCATTCTAAACAATTGTTATTTATGAATTTTTCAAGGATTCTTTCTCTTTCCTATACTTTAAATGCACAGAGGAAGAATAAGTAAAATTATTATATTTTAATAAACAGGACATCTCTTTTTTTGTATTCACCAGCTTACTTCCGGTAGATTTGTAATTTTCGAAGAATGTTTACTCTGTTGGGAAACATAATAATTCAGAATGTTCTTTACGGACATAATATACATGGAAACTTCATGCGATTAGAGCCTGACCCCCTGGGGTAAGAGAGATTTGTTTTCGAATCCCTAAATGTTAAATGGACAAACCGGAGTGTTTTTGAGCATATATTTCGGGAAGCAGCACAATTTTTCTACTACTGACATCCGTGTAAAAAGGAAGAAACTTTTAAACTACTGGGCTACTTGCCTGTTTACTCTGCTGAAGATGTTATAAAAAGTAAACTACAATTTTTTTCTACAATCAAGACAAAGTAAGCTAGAAAAAATGTTGGCAAAACCCTGTGATTTGTAATGTGTCATACCATAAGAAAGAATGACACAAATCAGGACGGAAGGGCACAAGACGTTGTTATGGCTATTCAACGAGCGTTCGGTTCACCTTCATTGGAAAATTAGGCTCCAAAACAAATAGTTATGAAATTTCCAGCTAAAAGTAATATGTGCAATATTCTAACCACGTCCATATAAACTTATCCTAAAGCATTGTTTGAAACTTTTCTGCTTTATTCTTTTAACACGAATAGAATACCGTACTAGAATATATTTATACGTATGGTTATGAACTGAGATGGGAATTTATGAACCGATGTTGTCAAGTCGAAAATGAATTAGAAGAAACGATGTTGTTACATAATCGAGCAAGTTATCTCTCTCTCTCTCTCTCTCTCTCTCTCTCTCTCTCTCTCTCTCTCTCTCTCTCTCTCTAGCCATCACTTGTTGCTTAATAAATGCATTGAGCTTACACCCTCCTATTAGTATCAAGGAGAGTTCATCAGACAGTCAGGAAAGTATTTGATTATCCTTAGTCGTTAATTGATATTTGTGCATTTTGATCTGAGAAATTACCGCCGACTAATAGGTTATGCTTATAAGCAGGTGTTTGTTGTGTTGTTTAGAACAGAATTACGAAGAAACTTAATCTGGATTGAAATGTTACAAGGGTGGAGCTTGCAACTAGCAAGAAATTATTTTTTTTTAAAGATGAGAATATAACTTTTGACCTTTCTCGGGAACAAAGTTCAAAGACGAATTTAACATTTGCCATAACTCTCGGGCTTTTCAAGATAGAGACTTCATAGCTGGAGTGCATTTTCCTCAAATGAAGCCGATGGGAGGAATGAAGTCATGATCAAGTTCATATTTAGAGGCCGAAGGTCGAATAGAAATTTAACCTTGGCTGTACTTTTGAGCTTCATATTTGGTATGCATAATTCCTTAATGTTGCCAATAATCAGATTAAATCATGAGGTCATGAACAGAGGACTGACCTCAGGCCTAATGAGTTTATTGCTCCTCACTCTTTTCACTCTTATACGGACGTACAGTCACTTGTACTGTAACTCTACAATGTTCAGAGTAAATTTCTACCACCGTATATATATATATATATATATATATATATATATATATATATATATATATATATATATATATATATATATATATATATATATATACATACATACATACATACATACATACATACATACATACATACATATATGCACACACATTATATATATATATATATATATATATATATATATATATATATATATATATATATATATATATATATACATCCATTTGCTTATTTATTTATTGTCTCCTATTTATAAAAGAATTTTGGCAGCTACATATGCCTATGTTGAAGTACGTTACGTTCCCAGCTGTTTTTCTGGATTTGACGGGCCTTTCATACGTCATAAAGACGGCATTTCCAAGTCTACCGTTCTCCCTTTCCCAGCACTTCCGGATTATGGAGTATTTTCACCAACTTTTATCTATTTCTCCTTATCACTAAATTCCTCGTCATTTTAATCATTCAGAGATCTCATGCGCAACGGAAATAATTCACCTTAACTAAAGCTTCAGACATTTTCTCTTATTCACATTGAACATTCACACTCGGTATCCATCATGGAAATTGATTTAAGAACCCTTTTATACATACTAACATGGCCTTTCATAGACAATGTCTCTCATTTCAAAATCTCCCGCACAGATTGCTAACTTCCATTGCTTCACGTAGGCTATTTAATGAGTTATCTCTCTGTCATCTCTCCATCACCAGTCACCTGCACTTCTAAACAGCTGTACGAATCAACAGCTATATCCTTAGGCCACTTACCATATCAACATCCATTGCCTCATGTAACTACCTACCATTTACGAGCTGGGGTTAGCGACAGAAGCAGAGGTGCAGCTTTCTTGTAAGTTTTTAGTAGACATTTTTAAGGCACAGCAGAAAATGAACTATTCCAAAGGCAGAAGACAAGCAAAGTAAAATGTTAGCTCTACAAACGAACATTTTGCCATAGTAATAACAGCAGTGTCTCTGTAAACTGGAAATCGTGTAATGTGAACGCAAAGGAAGTATGTCTAATACATTGTTTGCAAGCACAGATGACTGCAATCACTAAGGTGACAAGCATAATTCCACAGACCTTCATTTTTTACTTATGTTTTTATATACTGCTTATAAGGAGAAACTTTCATTTTTGACAGTTTGATAAATCAACTATGTACTTAGTTTGTAACAATTATTTTGTCCGTTGACATCACTCATTAAATCAAGTTATTCTTTTATAGTTTACATTATATCTAGTCATTCTTTAAGTTTTCATTACATCAAGTTCTTCTGCGATATCTTTTTTTTATATCATGCCATTTATGATGGGTTTCATTACCTGCATTGTACCTTGAAAATATATATAATTTGAAAATATGTTGAGGTTATATTGTTTTGTTTCCATATTCATTTAAAGCTGCAAAATATTTATTTGTAAATAGTTCTTCGACTAAAAAAAAAAAAAAAGTCCAGGACACCAAAGGGACAACTTTCTTGGATAATTAGCCCTCTTTGCATTTCCTTTCCTAATAATATCTCTTTTTATGAATCTAATCTCAAACTGATCAGCATCATTAGTGGAAAAGGTTGTTTGTAACTTGTTAACTAGCTAACTAACTAGGGCGTTAAGCTGCGTAATTCGGTTAGTTTCAATCCCAAATCAACGCCAATTAAAATAACTCCAGTTGATAAAATCTAAGTAGTTCGCTTCGGGTATTTGGTCTAATTATCTCTCTCTCTCTCTCTCTCTCTCTCTCTCTCTCTCTCTCTCTCTCAAGTTGTTTCTTATATCTGCCGAAAAGAAACTGCGACTTACTTCGCAAATCCATCTTTCATTTTTTAAGTAACTCACACAATAAATGCAAATGACTGAATCTAAGTGACAGAAGGAATCCAGCGAGAGACAGACAGAGGGAGACAGGTATTCAAACTACTTCCTTCGCCTCATGAGGGCATTTCTGGGCGTCTACCTCTTCAATCTTCCCAGTTATCGTGTGGAGTGCTGCCTCCACCTTCACTTTTCAACGTTCTCTAATTCTCATCAGTATCCTTGATTGTCTATTGCCTCGTCAAAGAGTCAGTTCATTTTTATTCTGGTGTTGAACTGCATATTTTATCTGGTAAAGTGTCCACGCCAAAATCGGTCGTTTTGATGTTTCATTTTAACCCTCTCCTCAAAACATTAGTTTTAGCTCTTAGACCTGTATGATCAGATATGGCTAAAAAAAGACAGTTTCAATAAATTTGAGAGCTGTATAAGATATGGCTAAAAAAAAAAAGACAGTTTTGATAAATTTGACAGGTTAGCATTTAAAATAAAAAAAAATATTTCTTACCCCGGAAACGCAAATTTCTGATTTCTTTCGAAACTGATCCCTTGTCAGTCATCATAAAAAATGCCGAATGAAGAAAACAAACTGTTCGATGAATACGAAATGCCACGTCATGCTCCTCGGAAATTAATAACTATTGTTCATTCTTTTTTTCCTCTCTTTTTTATGACTGTTGTTAGCTTCAAGCAGGGACTTTGAAAGCCCTTTGTAAAGTATTTTTAACTACTCCTATATGTACTGTGTTTAGATGGTAAAAGATATGTATTAATGTAATTGAGGCATATATGGTAGCTCGTGAATATTTGTATATATTTGATATTTTGAATATTTTTTTCATTTTTGACGTCATGTGAAACACCACCCTAGTCTTGATCTATTAATTAAGATGTAAATTATAACACCTTCCTGAGTTATAGAAATGGAATACTTTTCCTCAGGTGCTCACTTCTTTCCAGTTATTTGTTTTCTTTAACGAACTTTCTACAGTATGGCTTTATGCACACTTTTCAAGCATTAACTCTTCTTCTTCTTCTTCTTCTTCTTCTTCTTCTTCTTCTTCTTCTTCTTATTATTATTATTATTATTATTATTATTATTATTATTACCACAAATCAAGCTGTACGGTAACCCAGCTGGAAAACCAAATGTTACAAGACCAAGGGCCCAAAATGGAAAGCGCCCCAATTCAGAGAAGGAAATTGTAAGGTAAAAAATGAACGATGGAAGAGAAATAACTAAGAAAAAAATAAGTTAGATAACATCAAATTTGATCAATAAAAGTGAAAATTCATACGCTTTCTGGTTGACACATCGAAAAACGAGTGATTGTTAGCAACTACATATTTTACAGAAAGCGTATTGTTCTCCATGGGAAACAAATATGTTATTTTACGTGCTGCGTTGAGTCTATGGAATCCTCATCGCTCTACGCACAGGTGTTTGCTACCTTAATCTTCGTCAGCAAATACTGTCAGCGCCGTGGAGACGATGCCTCAGGGTGTTCCCGCCCCTGTGCTGTTACAAGATAGCTTCAGTAGCATTCGATTCTCTCGAATCTTAACCATATGGAATATCTATAGGGGCATCTGTGCCTGTACAGTCATCACTGATCTTTCTTCAGTGATAGCTCGTCGAACAATTAAGCGCAACGTTGTGAAGTTTTCATCGTAATTGAAAATGTTAAGAGGGCCTGAACTTTGTATCAGTGGTGCATTTTCACAGAGCAGGTAGATTCTAGTATGTTCAACGTTGTTTCTATAGCATTTTCCGCCACCTATAATAAACGGTATTTACTTAAAGCTCAGGCAAAGACAGCTGGCCGTTGCACATTCACAAAGTCGCTGCACTTCGTTGCTGCTGTCAAATATTTTCGGAATAATCGACTGCCAGGCGCCGTCAACATCGTCCTTAACGAAAAAAACAAAAGTTGAAGAAGTTTCGAGCTGTATTTGCCAATGATCGCAAGTCATTTTTTGTACGTGAAATAACCAACTATTTCATTATTTAGTTTAGCATAGCAGTTTCTACAGAATCAAACTAGATTAATAGAAATCCTGAGCTGTTTTGTATGTCTCATATTAATAACAAAGATTTGGAAAGAATAGCCTACTCTCATCCTACGGTCTTAATTCTTACAAACATCTCAGGGTTATTGTAAACAAGAACTGCGAACAAAATGTGAAGAGACATTCGGGCAACGACATTAGACAGAGCTTTATCTGCTCATTAGGTTGGAGGAGGGCAATTTTTATGATTGTTGTTAAACTCTTTTCTTTAATTCTTGAAATATATTGTGTGAGTTATTACCAACTTTACTCTTTTATTTATCATTTTGTTGTGTTTCGTCCTTTTTACACATTCAGTGAGCAAATCACGATGTCCCCAGATAATGATTAGAGAGTGTCAGACTATCAACCATTGTAAATTTATGAATTTATCCTAATCAATTAATGTGACGCCCTGATGAAGAAAGAAAAATAACCTAAGAATCAATCTGAAAAATAAAATCAGCATAGCATTAGTGAGAATTGATAACTAGGTAGAAAAGGTGTTGAATGCAATTTGCGGATCAGTCATTTCAGAGGATATGCAAATAGAAACAAGAACGAAAGGTTCAAGTAAATCAAAGAAAATCAGACAAGTCTCTGTAATAAGGGGGTTAAGAATAAGCTCGTCAGCAATAAGGGCCTGGGGCTTGAGGAAGAGTGTAAGTTATCCATTAAGGATTCATCAGTGACGTGTCGAGACAGATCCAG